>NC_048228.1:76437706-76598361 GCF_002007445.2 Ailuropoda melanoleuca
TGTATTTTAATCCTACCTTTTATGGGTTTTTAATTCAATTCCATTTTGGTCAAAGAACATACTTTTGTATGATATAAATCTTTTATCCTCGTTGACATGTGATTTATGGCCAAGCATATGGTCTTTATTGGTAAATATTCCAAGTGCCCTTCAAAAGAATGTGTGCATTTTTGTTTTGGGGTGGAAGGTTCTATAAATGTCAAATAGATCAAGTTACTTGATAGTGTTGTTCACATCTTCTATATACTTACTGGTTTTTTGGTCTCCTATCGATTACTGGGTGAGGGGTGCTGTGTGGGTTTATCTGTTTCTCCTTTCAGTTCTATCAGTTTTTGCTTCATGTGTTTTGAAGCTCTGCTTTTACATACATAAATGCTTGGATTATTTTGACCTCTTGAAGAATTAACCCCTTTATCATTAAGAAATAACTTTCATTATCCCTGCTAATAATTTTTATTATGAAATCTATTTTGTCTGATATTAATATGCCTATTCCAGCTTTCTTTTGGTTGGTGTTAATGTGGTATAGCTCATTCCATCCTGTTCCACTTCACCTCTATGAGTCTTTATAATTACAGTGGATTTCTTAAAGGCATCAGATAGCTGGGTCTTACTTTTTTATCTAATGAGACAACCTCTGCCTTTACTGTAAGTATTTAGACCACTTTACACTTACTGTGATTATTGATATAGTTCAGTTTAAATCTACATATTGCTATTGGTTTTTCTGTTTCATCCCTTATGTTTTTTCCCTTTCTTTCTGCCCTGTTTGTGTGTTTTATGATTCCATTTTATGTCTTTTGTAAGCTTATTAGCCGTACGTACCTCTTTGTTTTCTTTTTTTTTAAGGTTGCTTAACAGGTTAGAGTGTATGTCTTCAACTTATCACAATCTGCCTTCAAGTAATGTAATTCCTCTGGAGGTGTAAGAATCTCATAACAGTATACTGTTTCTTCTCTGCTAGTAGTTGTGCTACTGTTGCTCTATATTTTATTTTTTATTTAAAATCAATTAATTAACATATAGTGTATTATTAGTTTCAGAGGTAGAGTTTAATAATTCGTCAGTTGAATATAACACCCAATGCTCATTCCATTAAGTGCCTTCCCTAATGCCCATCACCCAATTACCCCATCCCCCCACCCACCTCCCCTCCAGCAAGCCTCAATTTGTTTCCTAGAGTTAAGAGTCTCTTATGGTTTGTCTCCCTCTCTGATTTTGTCTTATTTTATTTTTCCTTCCCTTCCCCTTGTTGCTGTATATTTTAGTTCTACATTTGATATATACCCTATAACACAAAATATAATTATTTTTGCTTTAAACCATCAACTATCCATTAATTTTAAAAGAAAACATTTTTATATTTACTCACTTATTTCAGTGCTTGTCATTCCTTTCTGTAAATCCAGATTTCCATCCGTTGTCATTTTCCTTCTGCCCATAGGACTTGCTCTAAATTTTCTTGTAGTGGAGGTCTGCTGCTTGAAGAATTCTTCCAGCTTTGGGTATCTGAAAGATTCTTTTATTTCGCCTTTATTTTTGTAAGAGATTTTCACTGAGTATAGATTTCTAGGTTGAGAATTTTTTTCTGTTAAAATTTTAAAGATGTCCATCTATTTTCATCTTGCTTGCATAGTTTCTGATGAGAAGTTTTCTGTATTTCTTATCTAAGTATCTCCGATCTAAGGATCTTTGTATGTATGTGTCCTTCCCCCCACCCCCGGATATTTTAAGATTCTTTATCCCTGTTTTTCCAAGTTAGATTATGATATGACTTGGTGTAGCTATCTTTATTCTACTTGGGGTTTGTTAAACTTCTTGGATCTATGGGTTTGTATTTTTCATCATATTTGGAAAATTTTTCAGTCATTTCTTCAAATTTTCTATCCTCCCTTCTTTCTCCTCTCTCCTTCTGGCACTCCAATTACATGTTGTAGAAGGCAAAATAATGGCTCCCTGAAGATGTCTATATCCTAACCCCCAGAGTCTGTGACTATGTTAGGTTTACATGGCATGGGGACCTTAAAAAGGGAGATGACCCTGGATTATTTTGGTGGGTCCAATGTAATCACAAGGATCTTTAGAAGTGGAAAAGGGAAAACCAAAAAATAAAAATAAAAAGTGGAAAAGGGAGCATTAGAGAAAGTCAGGGTGGTGCAATGTAGTAAAGACCTGACTCACTGTTGCTAGTTTTGAAGATGGAGGGAGGAGACCGTGAGCCAAGAACTATAGGTGGCCTCTAGAATCTGGGAAAGAGAAAGAAAAGAACTCTCTCTAGAGCCCCCAGAAAGAAATGCAGCCCTGTCAACACCAGTCAGTCCTTAGTTGGACCTCTAACCTACAGAACCATAAGATAATAAATGTGTGTTGCTTTATAGCAGCCATAGCAAACTAATACAAACATGGAGTAGGCTGTTTGATATTGTCCCATAGGTCACATGGATTCTGTTTATTTTGGAGTGTGTATATTACATCAAATTCACTGATCTTGTCTTTTGCAGTGCCAAATCTTCTATTATTCCCATCCTGTGTATTTTTCTCTTCAGATATGGTATTTTTTAAAATTTCTTGAATATATATATACACACACACATACACACACATTCTTTTCCACACACTTCATTTCTTGAATATGTATATATTCATTCACATCTGCCCTCATATGTTCACATTTTCATTTATATTCTTGAGCAAATCTGTATTTCGANCACACAAACATACACACACATTCTTTTCCACACACTTCATTTCTTGAATATATATATATTCATTCACATCTGCCCTCATATGTTCACATTTTCATTTATATTCTTGAGCAAATCTGTATTTCGATAGCTGTCCTAGGTCCTTGTCTGCCGATTTCTTCATCTCTGTCATTTCCGGGGCTATTCCTATTGACTGATTTTCCTCCTAGTTATGGGTCATCTCCTCCTGCTAGGAATTATTGATTGAATGCTAAACATTGTGAATTTTATGTTGACTTGCTGAATTTTGTTGTATTCTTTTATAAAGTGTTAGATTTTGTTGTAGCGTGCAATTATTTGCAGATCAGTTTGATTCTTCTTTTTATTAAAAATATTTATTTATTTATTTGAAAGAGAGTGGGGGAGGGGCAGAGGGAGATAATCTCAAGCAGACTCCCCACTGAGCGTGGAGCCCGACGAGGGGCTCAATCTCACGACCCATGGGATCACAACTTGAGCCAAAACCAAGAGTTGGACTTACTTAACCGTCTAAGTCACCCAGGCGCTCACAGTTGGATTCTTCTGAGGCTCGTTTGGGCTTCGCTATGGTTAGATCCAGAGAAGCCTTTAGGGCTAACTTAACCTCACAGAGGTGTGATCCTGCCAAGGAGTCCACCAATTTTCCTGTATATGGTAAGTTTTCTTGCTTCTGACTGATAGAAAAACAAACTCTTCCAGCTTGATGGGAATTGCTAGGTCTACTGATTTCCAATAATTATTTCCCCTGTTTTGAGGAGTTTTCCCACATGTGTGCAGAGGTAAGTACTTAACCAAAGACATGAGGGAATCTCATGACAGATACGTATGGCTTTCTCTCTGTACCTCCATCGTCTATTATAATATGCTTGACAGGCTCTCCCTTCTTTGAACTCCAGTTTCATCTCAACTCAACAAGCTCTCCAGGCACTGTTGGGCGTATCCATCTCTGTGCTGCAGCTTAGAAACCTGCTATCCAATGTCCTAAAACAGTGCTTGCCTCACATATTTTGTCTAGTTTCTTTCAGCAGAACTAGAAACCTAGAAAACTAGGTTTTCTAGTTGCTTTCAGCAGAAGATAATTCCCATAGCAGTTAATTCATCACGGACAGAAGTGAAGGTATATTTAAAGAATTAAATAATATGTAAAAATGCCTAGCAAGAAGGCACTCAATAAATGATTAATCAATGAATTATTTTAATTACATTCAATAATGATCATAATAATATCTGCTAGGTTTAATCAGGCTCTTACTAGGTCTGTAACAATATAGTATTTTACACATTATCTTATTTAATCCCTATGCAGTTGGATAATACCATTATCACCATTTAATAGATAAGAAAACTGAAGCAAAGTGAGTAAAGCAACTTGCCCAAGGTCACGTATATAGTAAGTAGCAGAGTCAGAATTTGAACCCTAATATACTTTCAAAGCACCGGCTACATGACTTCAAGTATCTTATCTTGTGTAAGAATACTTAGAATGATGGAGCCCCTGGGTGGCACAGCGGTTAAGCGTCTGCCTTCGGCTCAGGGCGTGATCCCGGCATTATGGGATTGAGCACCACATCAGGCTTCTCTGCTATGAGCCTGCTTCTTCCTCTCCCACTCCCCCTGCTTGTGTTCCCTCTCTCGCTGGCTGTCTCTATCTCTGTCAAATAAATAAATAAAATCTTAAAAAAAAAAAAAGAATACTTAGAATGAGTCGAAATGGTAAAAATAATGAGACTGATTTCTTTAACCAACAAACCAGAATTTTTATCTTCAGGTGAGCATTATTCTTCAAATTACTAATTACCTTGAAAGGACACAAACTTATTTTAACATTGTTCATAGCACAATTAGGGCTTCTCTTACAAAATGAGTTGATGAGCCACAAACACAACAAAAATTTTTAACCCACATAGTGTTATTTTTCACCTGAAAAAATAACCAGCTTACTCATCCATTCATCCACTCATCCACAACCATCAGTGATATCCAAATAGTTTCAACTGCTTCCAAAAAAAAAAAAATCAAAATTATCCTCAAAAGATGAAGATAGCCACTGTTTTATCAAGCCTATTTTAAAAGATGGGTGACAAATTCTCTAGTTAACTCCCATGCAAGTGTTGCAAACATATTAAACATGGCAGCATTGTTAGAATACTACTAGAGCCTCACAAGGGATTGTTTTTAAAGGAACACTCAGTTGATCCTTTATTTAAAATACTATTGACATTATTTTATGGCCATACTTTTTTTTTTAGATTTTATTTATTTATTTGACAGAGAGAGACAGCCAGCGAGAGAGGGAACACAAGCAGGGGGAGTGGGAGAGGAAGAAGCAGGCTCCCAGCAGGGAGCCTGATGCGGGGCTCGATCCCTGGGTTGAAGGCAGATGCTTAAGGACGAGCCACCCATTATTTTTAATGTTTCACGTTTTTATTTAAATTCTAGTTAGTTAACATAAAATGTAATAGTTTCAGAAGTAGAATTTAGTGATTCATCACTTACATTTAACACCCAGTGCTCATCACAAGTGCCCTCCTTAACACCCACCATGCTTTTAGCCCATCCTCCCACCCATTCCAGATTTACTCCAAGAAATCAACGAGGTAGGAAATGCATTCCTTTATGAGAGAATTCATAGTGATCTTTTAAAAGTGTTTCAGTTTTACAACCACAATAACTACCTATATTTCTTTGGAGATATATCTATTGTAAAAGATTGGATACTTCTATGCCAGTAGGCTGCATATCCAAACATCAGAAAATAATCTTATCTTAGTCCTTGATAATCAAACTGTGGTCCATGAGTTAGCGCCTTTAAAATTAATTACCTATAAGCTTGTTAGGAACAGAGAATCTCAGTCCCACTTCAAACCTCCTGAATCAGAAAATCTGCATTAACAAGATTTTCAGGTGATTTGTTTGCAGGTTAAAATTTAAGAAACAGTTCCAGCTGATTCTATGAAGAGACAACCTAAGTTATAATGCCAATGAAACAACTAATGAAGATAAGGAAATGTTTTTTGGATAGTCAGTGATGACTATCTTAATTAAGAAGAAAGTTAATTTTACAGTAAAGTTNCTTAATTAAGAAGAAAGTTAATTTTACAGTAAAGTTTTAGAAATGTAAATCTTTAAGAGAACTTCAGCCAAATTTAGTTGGACCAGAGATGAGTATCAAAAAATTAAGTAACTAAGCCATAAAACTCCTAGAAGNACCTATATTTCTTTGGAGATATATCTATTGTAAAAGATTGGATACTTCTATGCCAGTAGGCTGCATATCCAAACATCAGAAAATAATCTTATCTTAGTCCTTGATAATCAAACTGTGGTCCATGAGTTAGCGCCTTTAAAATTAATTACCTATAAGCTTGTTAGGAACAGAGAATCTCAGTCCCACTTCAAACCTCCTGAATCAGAAAATCTGCATTAACAAGATTTTCAGGTGATTTGTTTGCAGGTTAAAATTTAAGAAACAGTTCCAGCTGATTCTATGAAGAGACAACCTAAGTTATAATGCCAATGAAACAACTAATGAAGATAAGGAAATGTTTTTTGGATAGTCAGTGATGACTATCTTAATTAAGAAGAAAGTTAATTTTACAGTAAAGTTTTAGAAATGTAAATCTTTAAGAGAACTTCAGCCAAATTTAGTTGGACCAGAGATGAGTATCAAAAAATTAAGTAACTAAGCCATAAAACTCCTAGAAGAAAACATAGGTGGTAAGCTCCTTGACATCAATCTTGGTGATAACTTTTTGGATCAAACTCCAAAAGCAAAGGCAACAAAAGCAAAAACAAACAAGGGAGGCTACAAACTAAAAAGCTTTTGCACATCAACAGAAACCTTTAATGAAATGAAAAGGCAGCCTACCGAATGGAAGAAAATATTTGCAAATCACATATCTGATAAGGGGCTAATATTCAAATTATCTGAAGAACTCACAAAATGCAACAGCAAAAAAAACAAACAATCTCATTTAAAAATGGACAGGGGATCTGAACAGAAATTTTTCCAAAGGAGACATATAAATTGCCAACAGGTGGTGCCTGGATGGCTCAGGTGGTTGAGCGGTTGAGTGTGGGACTCATTTCTGCTCAGGTCATGATCTGGAGATCAAGCCCCGCCTCCGTCAATCTTAAGCCCACCTTGCACCAGGCTCATTGTACTGAGTTTGGGAATCTGCTGGAGATTCTCTCCCTCTGCCCATCCCCCTGCTTGCACATGCTCTCTCTCTCTAATAAATAAATCTTTAAAAAAATAAATTGCCAACAGGTACATAAAAAGGTGCTCAACATCACTAATCATTAGGGAAATATAAATCAAAAATCACAAGGTAACAGCTCATACCTGTTAGAAGGCTATTATCATAATCCAATTTAAAAATGGGCAGAAGACATGAATAGACGTTTTTCCAAAGAAGACATCCAGATGGCCAACAGACACACGAAAAGATGCACAATATCACCAGGGAAATGCAAATCACAACTACAATTAGATATTACCCCACACCTGTCAGAATGGCTAAAATCAACAACACAAGAAGCAACAGGGGATGGCGAGGATGTGGAGAAAGGGGAACCCTCTTGCACTGTTGGTGGGAATGCAAACTAGCGCAGCCACTCTGGAGAACAGTATGGAGGTTCCCCAAAAGTCAAAAATAGAACTACCCTATGATCATTAATTGCACTACTAGGTATTTACCCAAAGAATACAAAAATATTAATTCAAAGGAATATATGCAATCCAATGTTTATAGCAGCATTATTTACAATAGCCAAATTATGGGAACAGCCCAAGTATCCATCAAATGATGAATGGATAAAGATGTGATATATAAAGATACACACCACACACACACAAATGGAATATTGTTCAGCCATAAAAAGAATGAAATCTTGCCATTTGCAATGACATGGATGCATCTTGAGGGCATTATGAGATGTGAAATTAAGTCAGACAGAGAAAGACAAATACTGTTATAATCTCACTTATATGTGGAATCTTAAAAAAAAAAAAAAAGACAAAAGAGCTCATAGATACAGAGAACAGATTGGTGATCGCCAGAGGCAGGAGTAAGGCTGGGAGAAATGAGTGAAGGAGGTCAAAAGGTATAGACTTTCAGTTATGAAATAAATAAGTCATGGGGAAGTAATGTATAGCATAGTGACTACAGTTAATAATACGGTTTTGCATATTAGAGAGTTGCTAAGAGATCAGATCTCAAAAATTCTCATCACAGGAAGAACTATGTAAGGTGATGGATGTTAAGTAGATTTATTGTGGTAATCATTTTGCAATGTATACAAATAACAACTCATTATTCTATACACCTGAAACTAATGTCAATTATACCTCAATAAAGTAAAAAAAATTAAGGAAATAACTTATAAGAAAACCGAACCCCTTTAATCTGAAAACACTGCCAGGCTTTGAGAGGTAGTCCTATTGCAAAACTAGGCCTGTGCTCAGGACACAAAAATGTCCCTGGCCTCAATGAAGTGAAGGTAGCTCAGAGAGCCGGGGAGGAACCTTGCAAGGCTTGGGCAGAATAGGAGTCCCACTGGAACAAATGAGGTGGAAACAGCTGTAACATCTATTTCTTTCCTTCAGGAGGTCCAAACTTTTTCCCATTTGGAATAAACTGAGAAATTGTGTATCAAATAGAACTTTCTATAAAAATTTTAAATTGCTTCAATCTGAGTTTAACAGCCACCTCTCCTTTCACGTCTTCCTAAATCATCTTAAGATTACATCTAGAATTCAAAAAGAAAAATTACAATAAAAATGGGTTTTAGAGTTTTCTCAGATTTATTTAATATTTCTACTGAGAACAGATAAATCACAATTCAGAACTCCAGCAAGAAACAATACCTTGAAGCTACTTATGAGGAAGCAAGTTAAATATTCGGAACCACCAGAGACACCATACATACCATTTCAAAATAGGCATGAGCCTCTTATCTATTATGATTCTCTAGACCCGGCAGAAATGTTGCAAAGTGGAATTCACTCACTGTTGAAGGCTGAAGACAATCTGCTCTAGCATTCAGGGGAAGGGTTCTCAGGAATGAAGATGCACTCGGAGGTTCCTGTTTGAATAAGATGTGTTAGCCTGATTAGACATAGCTATCAACTGAAGACAATAGCCGTGTTTTTGTGCTCATTCTATTCCTTGCCTGCTCGCGGTGCCTGGCCTTGCAGGGCACTTCCTCAAGGAGGCGTTCTTATCCCCACAGCCTAGGTAGTTGCGAGGTGGTACAGTGCCTAGTGACACAGGGCGCTCAAAAAACAGCTGCTGAAAAACAAAAACAAAGAAATAAGCCAGGCTCATAAATATAGAGAACAGTGGGAGCCTGGGTGGCTCAGTCAGTTGGGTGTCTGACTCTTGGTTTCGGCTCAGGTCATGATCTCAGGGGTCATGGGGTGGAGCCCCACGTTGGCTCCGTGCTCAGCATGGAGCCTGCTAGAGATTCTCTTCCTCCGCCCTTCCCCAGACTGGTGCACACGCTCTCTCTCTGAAATATGTAAACCTTTAAAAATAATAAATACAGAGAACAGATTGGTGGTTACCAGAAGCAGGGGAGGAGGGGTGGAAGAAAAGAGTGAAGGGGGTCAAAAGGTACAGACTTTCAGTTATAAAATTGATAAGTTATGGCAAAATTATAGCCTAGCGACTACAGTTAATAATAATGTATTGCGTATTTGAAAGTTGCCGAGAGAACAGATCTTAAAAGTTATCACAAGAAAAACATTTTCTTTTGCAACTATGTAAGGTGACGGATATCAGGGAAACATTGTGGTGATCATTTTGCAGTGTTTACAAACATCAAATCTTTATGTTATACACTCGAAACTATTATGCAGTTGACCCTCCAAAAACATGGATTTGAACTGTGAAGGTCCACTTTTAATGGATTTTTTTTTTAAGTACAGTATGATAAATGTATTTTCCTTATGATCTTAATGTTTTCTTTTCTCTTGCTTACTTCATTGTAAGAATACAGCAAACAGTATATAATACATATAAGATACAAAATACGTGTTAACAGTTTTCAGTAAGGTTTCTGGTCAACAGTAGGCTATTAGTAGTTAAGTTTTGGAGGAGTCAAAAGTTACATGTGAATTTTCAACTGTTTAGGGGATCAGGGACCCAAATCCCTGCATTGTTCAAGGGTCAACTGTAATGTTATATTTCAGTTATATACCCCAAAAGAAAAGAGTAGTTATTGAGTGTGTAAGGTAATTGAAGGCTGTTTGGGGTGTTTGGTTTTTTTTTTTTTTTTGGTAAGATTTTATTTATTTGACGGGGGGGCACAAGCAGGGAGAGCAGCAGGCAGAAGGAGAGGGAGAAGCAGACACCCCACTAAGCAGGGAGCCCAGTGCAGGACTCGATCCCAGGACCTGGGATCATGACCTAAGCCAAAGGCAGGCATTTAACCGACTGAGGCACCCAGGCGCCCAAGGAGGCTGTTATTAACATTTCATTTTCAGTTTTCCAATAGAACTACCCTAGTCTTCTCTGACAAACATACTGTTTTTACAGTGACCCACAGTGAGATCTCAGAGTATTTCAGGTTATATAAACAAAGAATCAAGCACACCACCATATTGACTCCCAACAGTATATGCCCCTATTACTAGGGGTGGAAGTCCCTATGGGAAACTTTGAAGTCCACTGGTATTAAACCCAAGTTAAAAAATAATCAAAAGAAATGAGCTTAAATCTTTTACCTTTAAAATTGTTGGTTCTCACCTCCTTTTGAAAGGAGGTGTTAAAATTAAAATTCTAATTCAAGGATTCTCACACCTTAGTTTTTGTTTTGTTTTTTTAAGATTTATTTATTGGAGAGAGAGAAAGAGAGCAAGCACGAGTAGAGGGAGGGGCAGAGGGCGAGAGAGAGAAGCTCAAGCAGACTGCCAACTCCATGCTGAGTGTGGAGCCTGATGTGGGGCTCGATCTCACAACCCATGAGATCACAACCTGAGCCAAATCCTAGAGTCGGAAGCTTAACCGACTGTGCCACCGAGGTGCCCCTCACACTTTAGGGTTGTTTTAACATTACTCAGGTGTAATTAACACACAGTGTTATATTTGCTTCTGGTGTACAATATGATTCAACAATTCCAGACATTTTCCAGTGCTCATCAAGATAAGTGTATTCTCAATCCCCTTTTTCTGTTTTCCCCATCCCCCCCACCTACCTCCCCTCTGGCAACCACCAGTTCATTCCCTGTATTTAACAGTTTTTTGTCTCGTTTGTTCATTTGTTCTGTTTCTTAAATTCCACAAATGAAATCATGTGGTATTTGTCTTTCTCTGATTTGTTTCACTTAGCATTATATTCTCCAGCTCCATACATGTTGTTCCAAATGGCAAGATTTCATTCTTTTTTGACTAATATTCCATTATACATAGGAGACACTAAATTATCAATTATCTCAAGATTGAAGAACTGTTTGTCCTTTTTAATTATACTTTTATTATAAAAGACAGGCTCATTGTAGGAGCCTTTTGTTGTAGAAAATCTGTAAATGACAAAGAAGAAAAGAAAAATTACCCATGTATGAGCCCTGTATTAGTGAATTTCCTTTCAGTCCTCTATGTAAACAAAATTGGAACTATTCTGAATAGAGTCATGTATCCTGTTTTTATTTTTTCACTAAAAACATGAATCTTAAGCACTTCCTAAAATTCACAAAATATTTGCTCATAAAAATATCTTTAGCGTGCATAACAAAAAATAAGGAACAGCTCCCACCCCAAATCTTAGCTGTAACAACTTGGAAGTCCTAGGTGTGTATTCTTACGTATTTCTCTACCATAAGCATTTTGCCATATTATTGTTCTGCAAAAAATGCTTCCAAAGATTGCATTGTATTCTACCTTATAAATATGCCATACTTTATTCGTTTTCCCAAATTTACAAAAAAATTTTGTCATACGGAAGCAACTCTATTTCCTTAGATTGTATTGCTAGAAGTGGAATGACAAGGTCAAAAGGTATGAACATTTTTGACCCTTGGTACTTTCAGATAGGTGGCCCCAATTCACACTCCCCTCAACAGCATTATCAGTGTGCCAATCTTACAAACCTAGTTTGTAAGTTAAATGATATTTGATAAGCACATTATTACACTGAATTGAAATCATTTGTATGGGCTGCTGCTTGTCAACTTAACTAGGCTGAGCCAGAAGACCAAGTTTATGTCTTTTTTATCTTTATACTTCAGACTGGCAGCACACACGAAACATTCACTTACTTAATAAATACTTACTGCATGTCTCCCAGGTGTCAGATGTCATTCTAGTTTCTGGAGACACAGCTCTAATGGATGTTACATTCTAGTGGAGATACATAAAAAAATAACCATAGGTAAAATTATAGTATGCCAGATAATATCTTCTATGGTCAAAAACAAATCAGGGAAAAATTAGGGGAGTGGAGGGGAAGATGGAGAGGGTTTTCCATGTTTTATATAGAGCAGTGAGAAAAGGCCTCACTGATACCATGGCATGTGAGCAGATATTTGAAGCAGCGGCATGCTGTGCGGGTTTGTGGCGGGAAGAGTATTCTAGGCAGTGCAAAGGCCCAGAGAGCAATCTTAGGATGTATGAAAAGCAGAAACACCAGTCTGGCTGGAAGAGTGAGCAAGAGAATAGTAGAAAATGGGGTCAGAGAGACAGTGGGGAAACTCACCATGGAGGACTTGTAGGCCTGGTCAGGACTTTGTTATTCCATATGAGATGAGTAGCCGTTAAGAAGGCTTTGAAAAATGACATGATTGAATCATTGAACTTTACATCAAAAACCAGGGATGTACTGTATGGTGACTAACATAATATAACAAAAAAATATTATTATGGGGCGCCTGGGTGGCGCAGTCGTTAAGCGTCTGCCTTCGGCTCAGGGAGTGATCCTGGCGTTATGGGATCGAGCCCCACATCAGGCTCCTCTGCTGGAAGCCTGCTTCTTCCTCTCCCACTCCCCCCGCTTGTGTTCCCTATCTGGCTGGCTGTCTCTCTGTCAAATAAATAAATAAAATCTTAAAAAATATATTATTATAAAAAAAACGACACGGACAGATCTTCAAAAAATCACAAGCTGCTGTGTCGAAATAGAATGTGTGGGCTAGGATTATGGGGGAACCAGTTATATAACGATGTCCATCATCAAAGTAATAATTGAGATTCTGAGAAACGGATTGTAAATGTATTCCGAATGTAGAGTCAGTGGATCTTACTAAGGTGTTGAAATGTCCCTTGTATGAGAAATGCAGAGAAGCCAGACTTAAAGTCAAGATTTGGGCCAACTGAAGAAACAAAGATGCCATTTACTGAAAAGGAAAAGATTACAAGAGATTTTTTTGAAAGCAAGGTGAAGAAATTGGGAGTTTTGATCCCAAGTTTTCATCTCTAAGGCCTTCAGATGATGAATACTGTCATACCGACTTAGCTGTTCGCCGGGCCACCATGTTAAACTAACATTGACCCTCAGAATCACATAATTTATCAACCTGGGTAAGAATTTTTGATGGTTCAAGAACACTTTTTTAGGGTTGACTTGTTCCCTACTGTTCAGAATGTTGACTGTGCATTTGAATAAGAAATGAAGTCCAGTTCAAACTATTTTTAAAACGAGAAATACACATATTTCAAGGTAACATTAAAAAGTTGTAGCCTTCAGTTACTGCCCAAGACCTAATTATACATCAATACATTTTTAAGAACTAAACTAGAATTTCTTTCCCCTTCCTCCAACAACAAAAACTAGATACTATAGATGGTCCCCGACTTACAATGGTCCAACTTACGATGTTTGACTCTACCATGGTGCAAAAGAAATACACATTCAGTAGAAACCATACTTCAAATTTTGGATCTTGATACTTTCCCCAAGCTAGCGATATGTGGTAGGACACTCTCTTGTGATACTGGGTAGCAGCCGTGAGCAGCAAATCCTACTGAGCCATATAAACACTAAAGTAAACGGATACACTTAACCCATTCTGTACCCATACAAGCATTGTTTTTCACTTACAGTATTCAATGAAGTACATGAGACATTCAACACTTACAGTCTTCGTGTTAGATGATTTTACCCAAACGTAGGCTAATGTAAGTGTTCTGAGCAAGTTTAAGGTAGGCTAGGCTAAGCTGTGATGTTTGGTAGGTTAGGTGTATTAAATGTATTTTCAACTTATGATTATTTCAACCTACAATGGGTTTATGGGGACATAACATCATCGTAGGTTAAGGAAGATCTGTACTTTGTTGTACACTAGAAATGTACTCTCAAATATTCAAGAGATCCTAATTCTTTAATTCCTAGAATTCTTCTTAGAATTCAAGTAATTCTAATTACTTTATCAGATTAGCACTGTCCAAAAAGAATGGTGAAATAGAAATGTTCTATATCTACACTGTATAACATGGTAGCCACTAGCCACATATTAGCTATTGAGCACATGAAAATGTGGCCAATGCAACTGGGGAACTGATTTTTCAATTTTACTTATTTACATGTAAATAGCCCCATGTCACAAGTGGCTACCATACGGTAAAGCACAGCACTATACCGTTAACATCCTCTTGATGTAACAATTTTCAGTGAACACAAAACTCTGGAAATTGGCTGTGTACTTTTTAAATTATAAGAAAATTCCTTAATGTATAAGTATTTTCCCATCTGTGTAGAACAGAGGAAATATATGCTATAAATTTGTATGTGGGTGTGCATATATACACCAAAGATCTACAAGGATACATCATAAGCTTGTAATACTAGTTTTCTCTGGGAGAAGAAAATGGGTAACTAGGGGTCACAGTTGGAAGACAGAATATTCCCAATGTATCTGTTTGAACATCCTTAATTTTGGATCACATAAATGTTTCATCTATTCAAATATAACTTTAGGGTATTTTACAATTTTTTGGTTAATGCTAACCTACACACCTTTCCCTAAATATCTTTCCTACGTGGTTCAAATCAATGACTGACAGTTGAACTAAGTATTATCTTCTGGGTATGTCTCTAAGGTGGTCTGTAAGTAAAATTTGAAAATAAATCTGAGAAGTGACAGCCAATTCCTCAGCTTCTATAAAACGCCTATGTCCCACCCCAACCCCGCCTCACCAATCCCCCTATTTGAAGCAGTCTAAATCAGATGTGGCTTGGTGTTCTGTCTACTGAACTCACTGGCTTATTTTACAACAAAATGATTATTTTGGGGGTGCCTGGGTGACGCAGTCAAGTGTCTGCCTTCGGCTCAGGGCGTGATCCCGGCGTTCTGGGATCCAGTCCCACATTAGGCTCCTCCGCTAGGAGCCTGCTTCTTCCTCTCCCACTCCCCCTGCTGGCTGGCTCTCTCTGTCAAATAAATAAAATCTTTTAAAAAAATGATTATTTTGCTTCCACTTTCTATTGAGTGTTACTCTTCTTGGGCTCTCGTGCTCAGCAGAGTGACTTGTAGAGAGCCAAATTTATGTGAGTTCAAATTCAGACTCTGCCGTTTACCAGTTGCATATCCTCAGACATTATATATCTACGGTATCTCAGTTCCCTCACCTGCAAAAAAAGTAAATAATCATCTCTACTCCACTGATTCTTTGTAAGGATTAAAGGGGTTAATATATGTAAGATGGTACCTGACATAAAAAACTCAAATTATCCTGCTGATAGCTATCATAATACCAAGAGGTATGTTTTAAGCCTATTTTAAAGCCTCTACAAGCCATTAAAGATACAGATATAATTCTGTATTTTGCTATGCAAATTCTAAACAATTGTGCTTCTGTTTTCATTTCTTTTTAAAGATTTTATTTATTTGACACAGAGAGTGAGCATAAGCAGGGGGAGCAGCAGAGGAAAGGGAGAAGCAGGCTCCCCACTGAGCAGGGAGCCGGATGCTGGGCTCAGTCCCAGGACCCTGAGATCATGACCTGAGCCAAAGGCAGATGCTTAACCAACTGAGCCACCCAGGCACTCCCGTGCTTCTATTTTCAATAAATTTTGATTTGGGGGAGGGAATTATGTGCTCTCAAAATACTAAATTACTTTAGGTAATTACTTTGGTTTAGTTTTCTGTAAAAAAGAAAATACAGTTGGAATTCCTATATTAGGATTAGTAGAGAATTCAACGTGGGCCGCAGTGCAACAAGCTGGCTCTAGGTTGCAGCTTTTAGTGTTTTTGTGTTTTGTTTTTTCTCTAAATATGCTACATAAACACATCTCAGAAGAAATAACCTAATTAACATGTTTAAATAATCTAATTTTGTCAAAATGTAATAATATATACCAATAAGGGATATAACATCTTGGGTTCGTACTTTTACCAAACATATGACATCCTAACAGTATGTTCATAACCGTTCTCCTTATCCTGAAAACTGATTATAAAATGATTAAGAGTTGTTATATTTTGGTTTTGTAAAACCAGGAAACTTACAAACTAATCAAGCATACTTAATGAAAAATAAATTCTGTTCAAAAATACAGGCATTTTTAAGATAAAATATATCAATCTACAGTTTACAGTTTAGTTCTTATTAGTACATGAAATAAAGGAGGATTTAAGTTGACGAAACATTTATCAGGAGGAGGGAAAAAAAAAACAAACTAATAAGTGAACTGCTCTTATTTACAATGATATTTATTAAGGAAAAAGCATCCTGAGGGACCAGGACCATCTTAATCTGCCAGCAAAATCAGAGAGATGAAATACAATATAATAGACACAAAAATTTTCTTTTCCATAAAGCCAAAGCTAGGGATGCTAGTCAACTTAATGCAAACATAAAGGCTGCCAGACCAATCTTCTACATAAATGCCTTCCAATTCTCCATTTCAGACACAGGGATGAGGGATTTAGGGGAGACAATCTTTGAATCAACATTTTACCTTCAATTCTTTGCTTCACTGACTTCTGACAGTTTGGCAAATTGGGGGTCATCACATTTAAAAGAAATGCCAAAGCTTGACAAATGCAATCTAAGAAAGAGAGTATACATTCTAAATGCCTGTGCAATTTTCTGTAGTTTCCAGCATTCTACCTCAAAAAGTTATCAGATTTAAAACTTAAGTCATTTCCTTTAGATGGTGTAATTTTAGCAAAAAGCATTTTCCAAATTATGGGGTAGTTAAGGTACCACTGAAACCATATGCCCGATTCCAGTCTTCCGCCATTTTGTTATTCTGGGTATTTGTGATTTGGTGTGTGGGTAGGAGGATGTACGCAGAGATTAAATTTGTTTTTGAAAAAAATTTGAAAACTTCCCAGTCTAATCCTATCTCAGTTTCCTCAGTACTTGTTTAGGAATCTCCCTCTTTGGCACTGGATATTACCGGCCACCAAGACGGTCCGCTTAAAAATAGGTCTCCCTCATCCTCCCAACTGCCACAGCCTGAAAACTGTGCCACCTGACACAGTCTGGGGCCTACTACTTACAGCTGATTGGAGGTCCATTCTCAGCCAGGGCCGGAAACAAGCATATTTCACCTTTGAGTTCCTGAGGTCAGCTTAGTACAAGTCAGAGTCATGGGCCCTTGACTGCTCTTTTCACTGTCCAACATTGCTTTTGCAAGTATTCTATCACAGAAGCTATTTCCCTTGAAAATATTAAGATTTATATGCTTACATGTTCAAATGCTATGCATCATCAGGTCAAGCCTTAAAGTAGATTAATTTGGAAAAACACAAAAACAAGAACTTGAACTAGATATTCTCTTATTTTTAAAAAAAGAGGCCCAAATTTTCTGGTTTTAAAAATTCAAATTGGACTCTAGCTTCAAAGGAGAAAAAAAACAGAGCAGTGATAGCATACATTTCCTGATTCCACAGAAATACTCAAATTCTTAGATAATGCCGTACATCTTTATGTCAAATTTTGTTAAACTTTACAACAGCAGTGCAGAACAGAAATGGAAAGAAAAGACAGAAACATAAGCCTTCTATTATTAAGAATAGGTATGACCTCAATCAAAATCGGATTAGAAAACTCAAAGAAGTACCAGGAATTGGTTTCTTTTAGGGAGTCCTTAAAAAATCTACCATTTAGAATAACTTGTACACACCAACTTTGATGTTTTTTTCTAAATGAGTTAATTACTCTCATGTAGCTATATGAAATTTTTCAGAGTAATTTTACTGGGAGGAAATTGGATATAATTTGGTACCTTCCCCAAATGGCAGTGACATGGACTAACAAATGAGAAGAGGGAAGGGGAGGGAAGAAGACATTAGAAGTATAGAGTGAAGTATAATGGGTCAAAAAAGGTTTAAAAAAAGGGGGAGAAGGGGTAAAGAATTTGAAACCATAAGAAGAGAAACAAATTCTGTGTGTGTACGTAACAATTTTGTACCTTCAAAAATAAAACTGGAATGTTATTTCACTTAAAATGTACAACATGCAAAATGCTCTGTAATGGTAAAAAAATGTAGACTGATATAAATTTTCATAATTTTCCAATAAATGACATTTCTAGATCAAAAAATTACCATTACAAACCTTTTAGTCAAATGTTTATTTCTTGTTTCCAGCATTACAATTTGCTGTGATTCATAAACTTCAATCTAAGTAAGGTTTTAGATATCGACCTCATACAATTAATTAGGTCCTTAGGTCAAACACTCATTTATCCAGCCAAGAAATCACCCAGCCACCGCTCTTGCCTGGACAACGCTCACTGCTGCCTGGACAATGTAAAGTGCATGTGAGTTGTTTTGATGAATGGAGACACAGCTGTAGTTTTGCACTAAATTTTCCATTATTGAATTGTATGTTTTTTCACCATGATACCTTATGATCACTAGAAAGCTACTTACATCATGTTTTAGCCATATATTATGTTAAATGCCCATTTATAACCGCAAGAAACTCACGTTACAGACACACTATTGACTATGATATTATACAAAATCATGGCCACAAGTTTCCGCATAAAGAAGAGATTTACTTCTCTTTTAAAGCAAGAAATACCCCATAGTTCAGATTTACATGAGTAGTGCCTTTTTAAATAAATTAAAAATAAAATGCTGTCCTGTCTGTAAAATTATAAATATTTCTAGTCCATTTTACAGAATGTTAAAACACTTATAAATGCATTACCTCCTAGTAAATACACATTATGGCACCGAAGCCAGTTAAACAAAAACAAAAAAACCAGCCATCAAACTGGCCTATGGAAACATCTAGAGTTATTTTGTATTTCCTACACTGGAAAAATTAAACTAAACAAAGAAAAAAGGCTATGGAAGAGACAGAAATTTTACAAAATGGCAACTACTATAACCTAACAGAGTGGACTGACATGTCTCCCTTCAATTCAGTAACTAAGCCATTTCTGGAATGAACATTTATGGATAACTAGGTTAGGAGAGTGCTCCTCTTAGTACTCAGGGCAGAATTCTGTAGAAATAGTTTCCACATTCTACAAGGAAAAAAACAGAGTGACTGTTCAAAAACCAAGATTTAGCCAGAATGTTCAAGATTGGCAGGTGTTGATGGAGTGAAATCTTCGGTGGTCACAAAATTAAAAATCATAGTCCTATGGATGCTGCTTATTTTTACCGATGTAAAGAAAGGAAACATGATTGCAAGGTACAATACACCCTGACAGGGTACCATGAAAACTTATGAACAATTTAAATAACTAAAATGTTCCCTACTGAAACATAAAGACGTGATTTCCAAATTGATCCAACTTGTAATATGTCTCTTAGAAGTACGAAGTAGTATTAGGTCTATAGACTGCTGAATTGCCCTTCACACTGAATATTTCCTCCATCTTAACAAACAGCTTCTGAGTGGCATGGACTCCTTTGGTGTGGAAGGGCAGGCTCGCCAGACTTGTTTCCAAGGCTTCCTCCAAGGTGATTCATCCCATCAAATCTATAATATCTCCAAATCTACATGTCGAACTTCAGGATTTCGTTTCTGGAAGGAAAAATCACCGCCACATTATTCATTGCAAGACAGAGTTTTGTTTCCTTTTATTCCTTTAGATCAATAAAGTCACTGAAAACATATGGTCAAACGATTTCATGGTAGCATGTTAGCAAGATAAAAATCAACAGAGGAATATTACACACTATGAACAGCATGGTAAGTAGCCCCACCTCCCTGAGTTTGTTCATATGTTCGTTAATACAATAATGTATTAAGAATCTCATATGTGCCAAACATTGCAAAGCTTTGGAAATATACTCATTTGGGGTAAAAAGAAGATCATTGGAAGACAATAATAATCAGAAGAAATAAACTGATATTCACTTGTTTTATATACGTTAGCAACAACCCATATAGTTTTGGGCCAGGCACTGTGCTAGAAAGTGGAGCTAGGATTATTAAATAAGTCTGTTCCTGACCTTGAGGGACTCAGTTTAGCTAGGGAGCCAAGTATATCAATAACCATCTATGAGTTATAGCATTAGAGCTAATAATAATAAGAGTTAACATTTAAGGAGCAGTTACTCTTGTGTCAAGTACTGTGCTAAGTAAGGGGTTTCACGTGCATGTGTATGTTTTAAAATCCTCTAATAACTCAATCATTTCCATTTTACATATGGGAAAACTGAAGTCTGAAGAAATTAACTAGCCTGCCCAAAGTTTCGTAGCTAGAAGTGATGAAGCCAGGATAAATTCCAGACCCCAAGCTCCTGACCATTACAATGTACTATAATGTTAACTCTGGGAACAAAAATGTCAGATCTATTACTTTAACTCATGAGATCCAGCAAGACTTCACTAAGGATATATTATTTAAACAAGTCTTGAAAGTAGTGAGTTTTCCAGAGAGATGATGAAGAGGACCTAGACAGAAGAAAAAGCATGAGCAAAGTCAGGGAGCCCGAGAAGTATGTACTGGCAGTACTGTGTAGTTAGCCACAGAAGCTGCAAAAAGGGCGGGATTAGTAAGGAGGCTGGAAAGGCAGGCAAAAACCAAGTTGTTGAAAAAATTTAAATGTTAATGTTTAGTGCCTAAAAAGAAATCACGTGCATAGTAGAAACTGAATAAATATTGTTAAACAGAAATGAAAATAAGTGGTGCTCAACTTATAATTTTCATTCATTTGTTCAATACTCATTTTTTAAAAAAGATTTATTTACTTAATTGAGAGAGAGAGAGAGAGAGAGAGAGAGCGAGCACAGGGAGAAGGAGAGAGAATCTCAAGCAGATTCCACGCCAAGCACAAAGCCTGGGGCTCCATCCCACGACCCCAAGAGTCAGACGCCCAACTGACTGTGCCACCTAGGCGTCCCTCAACAAATACTTATGATTTATTATGTTCTAGGCACTATCCAACTCAAACACTTCACATACCACAAATTTATTCCAAAACTCACTATGGAGAGATAAAAACCACACTGTACAATTTATTTTGCAATGCTGCAGACTCAAGAAAATGCTATAGGAGCATGCAATTCGAGAAGTCAAAGACAGACTAAAGAGCAGAACATTTAACTGGAATACTATTTATTAGGAATTTACAAATACTATGGCATCTTCCCACTGCATTAATTCCCAACACAATTATTGCCTCCCAAACACAAAAAACTTCATGGAGGGATAGAAGGGTCTATCCACAGACTGAAATATAGAGATAGAACAAAAAAATTTTAATTAGCAGTTCAAAGAACTTCAAAGTAAGAACAAAATATATTTCACATTTATAATATGGGACTTTATAAATTAGCTTCTATTATTTTTCATGTTTTTACACAGAACTATCCAAGCTATAGATTTTGTGCCAAAAATACCATCTATTCTAATAATTAGATCAATGGTATTACACAACAGAGATGCTATACTGCTAAATTTTATCACTGAGTGTGATCTTTCAAAATAATTCAATAATTACTAAATTTAAACTTAGAAGGCAAACATTTTTAGATACTAAAAAGAAGGGAATATGCTAAAGTTGTAGTTTTCAAAAAAAAATCAGCTGATTTTCATAACAAGAAACAAGAATTACATTCATGCACTCTCTTGGTTTGCCTCAACTATGAAGAACCTTAAGATAAATTATACCTTATGACCTTAGAGAGGCTTTTAACCTGAAATCATGGGTTAAACTTTGTTTCCTGGTTTGAAAGACTTATAATTCAAAAACATGTATGAATTAGTTCAGTCTACTAAAGATTTAATAGCTTCTAATCAAAGCACAAAGTTAGCTAAATAAAAACAATAAATTTATCTGATTATGATGAGAGTAAATATAAGAATAACCAATTTGTTAACTTAGATCTGACTTCTGACTTAATTGTTTCTACTAAAGAGTAAAGCTAAAATAAAGATTTAGTCTAAAAGTCCATTATTTTATCCATGTCAGGGAAATAAAAACAAATAGAATGGAAAATCAAAGTTTATTTATTCTCATGTCACCTTGCATAAAAACAATCATCTTGCATTATATTTAGAAGAGTGATTTTTCAAAGTGTGGTCAAAAGATCCTGAAACCTTTTCTTTCTTTCAAGATACTGACTGATTGATTGACTGATTGAGAGAGCGAGCGCGGGAGTGCGCACTCATGTGCGCGCACATGTGAGAACATGCACAAGCAGGGAGAGGGGCAAGGGGAGAAAGAATCTCAGGCAGACTCCGTGCAGAGTGCAGAGCCTGGATGCTGATGCGGATGCCAGGCTCAATCTCACCACCCTGAGCAGAAATCATGAGTTGGTTGCTTAACCAACTGAGCCACCCAGGCTCCCCCTGAAACCTTTTCAAGGGATATTCCAAGGTCAAAACTATTTTCATAGTAACACTGATGTTATTTGCCTTTACTATGCTGCTATTTCCTCTAATGACATACAAAAGCAATGCTAGATAAAAATAATGGCATCTTTGTACAATTCACCAAACTGTACTCATAGTCACTGTGTTCCTTTATTTTCAGACACATATTTTTTTTTAAAAAGCCAGTTTCACTTTAAAATGTCCAATGATCAGGGTGCCTGGGCAGCTCAGTTGGTTAAGCATCCGACTCTTGATTTTGGCTCAGGTCATGATCTCAGGGTCCTAGTCGGGCTCCGCACTCAGCGCAGAGTCTGCTTGGGATTCCCTCTGCCCACCTCCCTCTGCCCCTCCCCCCACTCACGCTCTCTTTCTAAAATAAATCTAAAAAACAAAATGTCCTTAATGAAAAAATAAAACAAAATGTCCTTAATGGAGTAGTGAAAACATCAGTTTATTAAACCTCAATCCTTGAGTACATTTTTTTTTTTAAAGATTTTATTTATTTATTTATTTATTTGACCGAGAGAGAGACAGCCAGCGAGAGGGGAAACACATGCAGGGGGAGTGTGAGAGGAAGAAGCAGGCTCCCAGCAGAGCAGGAAGCCCGATGGGGGCTTGATCCCAGGACCTGGGATCACGCCCTGAGCTGAAGGCAGACACTTAATGACTGAGCCACCCAGGCGCCCCCTTGAGTACATTTTTTAAAATATTGTGTGAAAGTGCACCTGGGTGGCTCAGTTGGTTGAGCCACCAACTTGGCTTCAGCTTGGGTGGTAAGGCTCAGGTGGTGATTTCGGGATCCAGGGATCTGCCTTCCACAGGCTCTGCACTCAGCAGAGTCTGAGAGTCTTTCCTTCTCCTTCCCCTTCTGCTCCTCCCCGACTTGCACTCACGCATGCACACTCTCTCTCAAATAAATAAATACAATCTTTAAAAAATAAATAAAATATTCTGTGACAAAGTGGGAAGTATTTCCAAAGCCCTTCTGAAGTCTGATGTCACAAGGAAAAGCACCCCTGAGATTGCTTGCATTATGGGTTGAATCCGATGCTTTTTTATCTAAACACCATTTAGGGCTCCTGGCTGGCTCAGTTGATTGAGCATGTGACTCTTGATTTCAGGGTTTGTGAGTTCAAGCCCACACTGAACACGGAGCCTACTTAAAAAAAAAAAAAAAAGTGAGCTTATCTAAACCCCAGTTTTACTTGAAAGGAAAACTAACAAACTATGGTTATTCAAATTTGGGCATTTGGCAGGGATCTTTTTTCTTTTTTCTTAAGATTTTATTTATTTATTTGACAGAAAGAGAGAGAGAGCGCGAGCACAAGCAGGGGGAGTGGCAGGCAGAAGAAGAGGGAGACGCAGGCTTCCCACAGAGCAGGGGGAGCCTGATGTGGAACCTGATCCCAGGACCAAGGATCATGACCTGAGCCGAAAGCAGTCACTTAACCAACTGAGCCACCCAGGCACCTGGGCAGGGATCTTTTTAAAAAATGAACAAAATAAATCTGTTACTTCAAGGAAAACAACAATACTTGTTGCTAATGCTAAAATGCAAGGCTTCAAATGAAAATCACAATGCTGAAAAACTTGTATCTACCACCATGACCCTGACAGCTTCCGAATCCTTAGAAATGTATCATCATTTGAAAGATATGCATAAATTCAGTGAATTAGTATTTTCCAAATGGCCAATTCATAACATTCCAGAATCATGCATGAGTTAAAAGATCCATTCAAAGTACAAAGATAGACCAATGGATTTTCAAGTAACAGTGTATAGCAGAAAATTAATCATACCTAGAGAGAGGTCTGGCCTTGGCCCTTGGCTATGGGAGGTGATCTCTAGGCACTTGGAACGTCCTGATTGACAATTTTGTCTTCATCTTTGGCCACACAGTATCTGCTGTATATCCACAAGGGACTGGAGACTAAAAGTGTGGTCTTTTCCTTGGAGTGGCTGCATATGAAAGGTTGGCCACTCAAGCGGTCAACTACAGAGCCCCAATAAAATCTCTGGACATCACTGCCAGAAAATAAGTGTCTTTGACTCCATGGGAAGAGGACAACTGAAACTCAGTGTTTGGAACTCTGTCCTATGCACTTCTTCCCTTGGCTAGTTTTAATCTGTATCCTTTCATTATAATAAATCATAACCATGAGTATAAAAGCATTCAGTGGGGGTGCCTGGGTGGAGCAGTCAGTTAAGCGCCTGACTCTTGGTTTCAGCTCAGGTCATGACCTGAGGGTCTTGAGATCAAGCCTCAAATTGGGCTCCACACTCAGTGTAGAGTCGGCTTGGGATTCTCTCTCCCTCTTCCGCTCGCACTCTTTCTCTCCCTCTCTAAAATAAATAATCTTTTAAAAATAAATAAATAAGAGCATTCGGTGAGTTTTGTGAGTCCTTTTTGTGAATTATCAAACCTGAGGGTGATATGAGGAACCCCTTGAAATTTGCAATTGGTGTCAGAAATGAGGGGTGACCTTGTGGACTGTGCCCCTAACTTCACAAACAGTTTATGAAAAATTCTCTGATATCGTTTCAGATTCCACATTGCAACAAAGCTTTAAGAGGCTACAGCTGTCAGGTACTGGTGTAATATCCAAAAGAACATCACAATTATCTGAAAATGCTATAAGAATACTTTTAAATACTTCCTCCCTTTTCCCTTTTCTTCATATCCTTCAACCAAAACAATATATGTCAACAGGATGAATGCAGAAGCAGATACAGGAATCTAGCTGTCTTAGATTTTTGCAAAAATGTGAAACAATACCACTCTTTTCACTATTTTTTTCATTTTGGAAAATATACTTTTCATTAAAATGTAATTTATATTAACATGTAAGAGTTTATTGTTATAGCTTTTTAAATGAGTATTTTTTGAACTCTCAGTTTTAATATATAATTTAGTAAATATTAATAAATATTAATTCAAATAAATAAAAGCTCTTTGGCTCCTGAATAATTTTTAAGAATATAAAGAATCTTAAAACGAAAATATTTGACAGAGATAGAGACAGCCAGCGAGAGAGGGAACACAAGCAGGGGGAGTGGGAGAGGAAGAAGCAGGCTTTCAGCAGAGGAGCCTGATACGGGGCTCGATCCCATAACGCCGGGATCACTCCCTGAGCCGAAGGCAGACGCTTAACCGCTGTGCCACCCAGGCGCCCCCTAAAACGAAAATATTTGAGAACTGCTCATCTACAAACTTGAAAATCATGTTGTGAACTATAGTATTAACATAAACATAATAATATTATTTGAAGTGCTTCTATTACTCTGGCACCTAGAGTCTGAAAGAAAATAGTACTGACAGAAATGTTTCTCTGAAATTTTTATTTCCCTTCAATTTTTAACAAAACTAAAGAATGGTCAATAACAGCTGAAGAAAATGCATTGCCTTCAAGAAGCTATGTATGTTAAAGATCATTTAAGTTTTATTTATTGCAATAACCTGAACTCAAGAGTCAATAAATGACAATTTGAGAAGACTGAGATTTTTAAAGATAGTCTTATCAAGTAATATTTCAGTAAAAAGCCAACAGGTTGTAATGATCTCCAACTGAACAGAAGCAAAAAGAAAATATAAGATGATGACAGATGGAGTAAAAGGAAGATGTGTGTATGTTCAAGGTCACATTCTGTTTTTCAAACTTTTGAAGAGAATCTACTTTCCCTTTCACCTTTCTCTAGAAACTTTCAAAATGCTTTTTACTTCAAAACAAACAAAAAACCTTTAGCTACTTTAGAAACTATGCAAGCACTATAGGATAGTGGCTGAAAGCACAGTATTTTGAATTGACCAACAAAGGTTCAAATCCCAATCTCCTGCTTCCTTGAGTAAATTACCCAACTTCTCTAACCCAGTGATTTTTCTCATTCACAATTACTAGTCATACACCATGAGGTTACTGAGAAGATAAACGTATACACGTGATACAATCCACATAGTGTTCTGACACAGAGTAAGTACTTCAGAAATAGTCGGCATTATGCTTATTATGAATACATCTTACTTTCAGTTCTTTCTCCAGTCTATCTACTTCAGCTCCTAAAGTATCAATAATATTTTCTCCATGTTTAAGCATAAAGGTCTCTAGTTCTTCAGGAGTTTTCACTTCTTGAATTTCCTATAAAGAAAGCAATAGCAAGAAAACAAAATAACTTTTTAAAAAATCATAGTAGTACATTGATGATTTCTTTAAAAAATTATAACAAACACCATTAAGTTAAATGAAAAACTTTCATGCTAAAGGTGATGGATCACCTAGTTCTAAAAAAATTTAATTCAACAAAAAATTAAGTATAATATTTCACAGAGATAGCATTACAAAATCAGTGGGAAAAGAACAGACTATTCAATAAACAGTGTCAGGGCAATTATTTTTCTACAGGAAAAAAAGATTTAACCCCTACCTTAGATCATTAAAGAAAAAAATAATTCTAAGCGAATTTAAGAACTAAGAGCAGAAAACAAACTACAAAAGATTTAGAATAAAAAATATCTTTATGATACTGGAGTAAGGAAGTATTTCTCAAGCAAGATAATAAGCCTAGAGAAAAAGATTATAAATTGGGCATAAAGTTAAAAAACACATTAAACCTTCTGTACAATAACAAAGTGAAATGGTAAATCACAAACTAGTAAAAGATATTTGCATATACACAACTGAGGAAGGATTAGTGTCCAGCACACTAAAAATAAAATGTTTATTAATTTGTCAGAATAACAGAAATTAACTAAATAAGCAAGCAGTAGAGGAAGTCCCAATGGTCAATAAATTTCAGTGCTTACTAACCTCACTACTACTACCGGGGAAAATAGAAATTATAATTAAATATAAATTGTAATTTTCACATCTATCATAATGACAAAAATTCAAAACTGTCAATATAATACCATCTAGTAAGAATGTGAAGCAACAGAAACTTTGATGTACTGACGGTGGATGTTAAATTGACACACTTTGGAGAACAATTTGCCAATACCTAGGGAAGTTGAAGGTAAGTTTGTTTTGTTTTGTTTTTAAGTAGGCTCCACACCCAGCATGGAGCCTAACACGGAGCCTGAACTCACGACCCCTGAGATGAAGACCTGAGCCAAAATCAAGAGTTGGACACTCACCCGACTGAGCCACCCAGGCGCCCCAAGTTTACTCAACAACCCAACTATTTTAAATCTAGCTGTATAGTACCCTAAAGAAATTCTTACACATTTGAATAAGAAAACATATGAGAATGCCATTGTGGACATAAATGTCCATCAAATGGAAACTGGATAAATAAGTTGCAGTATATTCATAGGAGAATATTATATAGCAATTAAATTAAAGTGTATGTGTGTTTACACACATATATTAATATGAAGGAATCTCAAAATCATGCTGTTAAGCTAACTATAGAGGAAATCAGATGGTATGATACCATTTGTATCAATTTTGAAATATCCAAAAATGCTACACTATATACTGTGCTAAGAAAAATCTGTTGAAAAGAATAAAAACTAAATGGAAATGACAGTACTAAATTCAAGACAATTTTTAGTTCTAGGGATGAAGGAAGAAGAATGGGATCTAGAAGGAGAAAACAAGGGCTTCACCCGTTTTTGTAACAATTTATTTCTCTTTTTAAGATCCTAAGCAAATATAGTAAAACGTAAAGATCTGACAAAGGCAAGTGGTAACCTTTGCACTGTTCGTTATATTATCCTCTAAATTCTCTTCTAAATGCAATTCTTAATATAAAGCATAGGTTGTAGAATCACAGAGATCTAAATTCACATCTTACTCCATATTGTGGCTCTGCAATTTTAGACAAGTTATTTAATCCTTCTGTGTCTTAATCTGCCTACGTATAAAACTGAAAATATTATTTCTTTACCTCACAGCGCTTTTGAGAGTGTATCAGAGAACATATATAAAACACCTAGCACGTGACAAGCACCTGAACAGTAGTTTGCTCTGCTGCTGTCTCCCCCAACCCAATCTACAGCAAATAAAATGGTCTCTGTCAAGTTTTGGAACCCTAGGAAGTTGAAAGCTGAAGTGATTTTAAGATCTGTGAAAGTTTCATTTTATTTACTGAAAAAGTAATTTTTTAACATTTGACATATAAGAAAACAGCAAATACATAAACTTACCTGTAGCATTTGGTCAAAATCTTGTTTTTCCAAATATGATCTTGTAACAACTCGTCCATCAAAATCTACTTCTGCCTTAAATCTTACTTTCCCTAATCCCAGATCTGTGGCTTTAACATCATGAATTGCCCTGCAATCAATAACAATGCATACAAATTTATACGCACACATACACATTTTAATGGCACAAAATACAGAATTTTTGTTTTTTTCCATCAGTGAGGAAAATGGACCAAGATGGCTTTCAGAGTGTTCACCATTAAGTTCCACCTATACATTTCCAAACAAATGTTCATTTAGCTATTTTTGCATAATGCCACACAAAGATGCAAACTTAATAAATATTATTTTATGGTTTGTATATTCATGAATTATTATAGTTTGCGGATTAAAAAATCAACTCTAAATTGCTTTTCTACAATGTTGTCATTTTGTCTCATAATCCTTTTTTTAAAAGCTTCTTTAAAAGTCTTCATACAGTTGTGAAATACTCTATTGGAATGAGGTTAATAATAACTACCTAAGGGGATTTGATATGGGGAATAATGAGCCAACACATACATACAATGTTTAATATGGTAGCAACTACACGGCAGGCATTTAATGAATGGAATTCAGAAAGTAGTTAAGTTGGCATCTTTACTTTACAGACTATAAAACAGTCCCAGAGGGGCCTAGGTGACTTGCCTAAGGTAATTCAGCTAGTCAACAGCAGAGGTAGGACTCACCTCCAATCTTCAGAAACCAGTGGTCTCTCCATTAAACCATTCTGCCTCCCAGAAAAGGAAGATGTTCTAGTGTTATAACTGCCTTTCATCCCTCTGCCCTAACCCTCAGGAATCAATCTTCCTTAGAAAACTGTTGAGAAATTCTTTTCTTTCTATGATAACCACTATTAACACCTTTTCTTTATGGGATATATAAAACAAAAAACACTCCGAATCCTGGGGATATAGAGAGCTTTAGGAAAACAAGCCTAAATGAGACTCCAAATACTCAAAACATTTGACCCTAATTTCTGAGTGATCCTGAGCAAGTTACCAAATACTGAGTCTAAAATTCTTTAGCCATAGAAATAAGCATATTCATCAACTAGGATAAAAATAAGAATGATTTAATATTTATAAAGTTATATATGCCTAAAATGACACAAAACTTGTCCAGATTGGCAAGAAGGTATATAATTTTTTCATTTTAAAAAAGCATATCTACCTCTGTCCTAACAAAATATTATAAATTTCATTATTTGACTAATACAGTGAAAGTAATGCTTAGAGGGAAATTTGTAACTGTAAAAGCCTATATTTTTAAAGATAGATATCAAATGAAAAACTTAAACTACCGTCTTAAGACACTGGAAAGAAGAGCAAACTAAACCCAAGCGGAAGAAAGGAAATAATATAGATCAGAACAGAAATTCATGAAATACAGAAAAAAAACGGAAAATCAAACTAAAAGCTGGCTTTTTGAAAAGATCAACAGAACTGACAAATCTTTAGCTAGACTGGCCAAGAAAAAAAGGAAAACTCAAATTACTAGTAGGTCAGAAATGAAAGAGGAGACATTACTACCAACCCTAAAGAAATAAAAAGGATTATAAAGGAAAATTATGAATGGTTGTACGCCAACAAATTAGATAACTTAGAACTAATGCACAAATTCCTAGAAAGACACAAACTACTGGAACTGACTTGAGAAGAAACAGACAATCTGAACGGACCTATAACAAGTAAACAGGTAGAGTAAGTAATCAAAAAACTACCCACATAGAAAAGCCCATGCCCAGATGGCATCACTGGTGAATTCTACCAAACATTAAAAGAAGAAATAATACCAACTCTTCATAAACTTTTCTAAAAAATAGAGAGGAAAGAACACTTCCCAACTCATTCTATAATGTCAGTATTACCTTGATACCAAAATCAGACAAAGATATTACAAGGAAAAGGATATTTCCCTTTACTGAGGAAGTGCTAAGCCTAATACTGATTCTAAGAATACTCAATTTCTAATCTAGATCTAGCTAGGTAACTACTTTTCCAGATTAAAAATGCAGGGCTTAGAATATAAATCTAGTAATAATTTGCTCATTTGTTTTACTGATTCAGATATACAGGTCATTCTTGAAAGATTAACCTTAAAGATTCTGGTTACAAGGGGAACCTGGGTGGCTCAAGTCTATTAAGTGTCCGACTCTCGATTTTGGCTCAAGTCATGATCTCAGGGCTGTGGGATCAAGCCCCATGTTGGGCTCTATGCTCAGTGGGGAGTCTGCTTGATTCTTTCCCTCTGCCCCTCCCCAATTTGTGTTTTCTCTCTCAAATAATCTTAAAAAAAAAAAAAAGATCTGGTTATAACACAGAAGAAAAACACATTCTTTTAAAGTTTAACGTATGTACGTAGCTAGCAGAAAATTGGGATTTTAACAGTTTATTCCTCCCATATTACTCTGAAACTTGAATTTCACTAACAAGTACTAATTAGAACACTGTTATCTGTTCTGATTATCTCCTAAGTCTTCAGTTCTTTTTTTTTTTTTTTTTGAGAGAGAAAGTGAACACAGAGGGAGAGTAAGAGGGAGAAGTAGACTCCCCCCGCTAAGCAGAGAGCCCAACATGGGGCTCGATTCCAGGACCCTGATATCATGACGTAAACTGAAAGCAGATGCTTAACCACCTGAGCCACCCAGGTGCCCCACTCTTCATTTTTTTTTTCTTTTAAGTAAACTCTACCCCCGACGTGGGGCTTGACCTCATGACTCTGAGATCAAGAGCTGCATGCTCTACTGACTAAGCCAGTGAGGTGCCCCTTCAGTTCTTCACTTTTATATCATTTAAAAGATAAAGATTATAAGGAAGAACTTTTAAAATTATCTAAAACAAGAAGTCTATTTTCAAAAGGAGTATAAATTATATTCAATTTGGTAACCACTTCCCCACTGAATAGAAATCTTCTTAAATTTAACATAGCAATTTGTAATTATAGTACAAATATAAGGCAAAAATAAATATGAAGGTTCCACATAAGTGATTCTACATTATGGAGATAACCACTTGCAAACTTCTGTTCCCATTACATCATCTAACTGTTCCTTATTCTAAAAATTAAAGATATACAGAATTTAAAAGAAAACAGGGAGTTTCCTAAATGCTTTCACTTTTTTTCTTGTAAGGTTGCACAAAGTCCTAGATTAAAAGGCTAAAGGCTAGGGAACCACACACTCTTCTGGAAGTATTTACAAACCAAGCATTTCTATTTCTTAATGTATTTTTGTAAACCTTAGCAGCATCACTGGAATAAGCTGACCTTACTGATGGGTCGTTCTCCAGGAGTTCAGTAAGCCGTTGTACTTGCTCTGGCTGGATGGATCGCCCTAAGAGTGCTTCTGTGTTAGTGTAGATGAGGAATGCTGAGACCATGCCTAATAACGTGCCCACACCCAAAGAACCTAGGCTGTCATACAGTGGATTACCTAAATAAAGCACAGGAGGAGTCAGTAAATTAACATTTTCTATTATTTCAATCAGCTTTAGTAAGTAAAGAACCAGAATCATTAAAACAAAGGACCTGAAATTCATTCCTAATTCCTTTAATGACTTTCTCCTAGTAAGCTGACTATACTACAAAATGGGGTTGCTACAGTATGCTTCATATTACATAGGAGTATTATGTGGTTTAATTATTTAAGACCTATTTCTTGCATATGGTCATTATATGACTGAGGGTTCAGAGCATTTTGGATTAGAGACATCATATACATACTGATAATATAATAAAATCCATTTCTTTTTGATATATCAGTAGCACTTTTCCTGTCCCATGCTGACAACACCACAAATTCAACAGCTGAAAAAAATAACCATTTTTGTCTCTTCTTATCAAGGTTCTGTGAGAGAATTAAGCCACACAAAAAATGATATGGATCACTCTTCTCATTCAACCAAGGATGATGCATAGCTCGTACCATTCTAGATACAAAGGGGAGGAGTTAATTCATTACATGTTACAGGTACGTTAGAGCAGTGGTTCTCAAAGTACAGTTCCTTAACCAGGAGCATCAGCATCCCTTGAGAACTTGGTAAAAACGCAAGTTCTTAGGCCTCACCTAAGATTTTCTGAATCAGAAAGTCTGGAGTTGGGACCAGCATTCTTTGTCTTCCTAAGCCCTCCAGGTGATTCTGATTCTAAAGTTTGCCTTTGGTTGTTAGGTATTAATTCTCTCCCAGAACCACAGAGAAGAGTTGATTTATTATCTACGAATGTGTAGGTTAATATTTATAAAACAGACATCAATAAATGTATTTTAAATTTTTATAATAAATCTTACATACAAGGCTTTTATAATTAATTCTTTTTATCCCAACAATCAAATGTCAATATTAAATTTAACTCTCTTAATGCTTGTAAAACATTCAATTTAGTAAAAAAAAAAAAAAAAAGTCAATTTACATACTAATTTTACTAACATTTAGTCAGAATATAACACTAAAAAAGTAAAATGACTAATCTGTACCAAAGTATTAAAAATGACCCATTTGTATGTACTATATGTTGGCTAAGTGAACATAATGATAATCATTTTGAAAAAAAAGATTCATTTGTAAAATATAAGGCACTGGGAGGTTTGTAATTACAGAGTTCAAAATCAAATACTGTTCTTTAAAGATCCAAATTTGGGGTGCCTGGGTGGCACAGCAGTTAAGCATCTGCCTTCAGCTCAGGGTGTGATCCCAGTGTTCTGGGATCGAGCCCCACATCAGGCTCCTCCGCTATGAGCCTGCTTCTTCCTATCCCGCTCCCCCTGCTTGTGTTCCCTCTCTCGCTGGCTGTCTCTATCTCTGTCGAATAAATAAAAAAATAAATTAATTAATTAAATTAAATAAAAATCTAAAGATCCAAATTTGCCTAATTATTACTTAAAAATATACACGAATAAATAATCCTACAGAAAACACAGAAATATTAGTTGCAAAATGTTTCTTGGCATGTTATTTAATTTAAATGAATTAATTTAGCTAATTAAATAAAACAATGTGAAACTCTCAAAACAAAAATTTATGTAAGTTTGATTTGACTATTTATTATTATGCAAAGGAAAATAATCTATTAAAAGCTGACGTATTCATCAAGTGACACTTTCCTTAAGCCTAAAATCTTGCTAAGTAATAAGTCTAAGAAATGTCTGAAATGGTAAGGTCAACCAAAAAAACAATCAGAACTTTTAGAAATATTTTGGATCACACTGAATATCAGAGAATGCTGGTTTAGTCTTAAGATGTACATTAAAAATAAGAAAGACCCATTCATATTTCAGATATTTTAAGAAACACTGTAGAACTGTGGGAATTCATCACCTAAAATTATTTCAAATATGCAAGGACAAACAGGCAAGCATGGAAGAAGTTCCATTCCAAGAGAGTTCCAACCTCAGAAATGGAGTCTTTTCATACTACATGGTTCTTTTGTTTTAGAAAATAAAAATGATTTCTCTGTCTTCTCATTCACCTGTATTTAACTGCTCTTCTAAACATTTAACTAGCTACCAAAATGAGGATAAACGCCAATTACAGAGTCCAGGAAACAGGAAAGCAACAGCGTTATTATTGGCGATAACAGTGGAAGACAAATGAACAAAAGCTACAATATATATTTATTTACAATTTTAGAGTGTATTAAAGTTCTCTTCCATATATTATCTCAATAAACCTTTGAGGTCACTAGGCCAAATATTATCAATACTAAGTTCAGAGTAGTTGCATAATTTATTAAGGCACAGCTAGAAAGGCTTAGCACATTACAGAAATGCTCTAACAACAGCCTTGTTTACTTCAAACTAGGAGAAAATTTCTGAGAGAGAACTCTGAAGACTTTTACTGTCTTATTTGTATTATAAAAATAACTGGTTAGGGGCGCCTGGGTGGCACAGCGGTTGAGCATCTGCCTTTGGCTCAGGGCGTGATCCCAGCCCTCTGGGATCGAGCCCCACATCAGGCTCCTCTGCTGGGAGCCTGCTTCTTCCTCTCCCACTCTCCCTGCTTGTGTTCCCTCTCTCGCTGGCTGTCTCTATCTCTGTCAGATAAATAAATAAAATCTTTAAAAAAAAAAAAATAACTGGTTAGTATGGAATTAGCATTTAACAGTCGACTGGTTTAAAATTATTCAATGATATAAAAGAAAATACCCACATATTAGAGAATTATTTAAGTAGTACAAATAAGTCACATCTAACTGAAGAAATATTTACCTGTTATAGAAGTAAGGCCCATACATGTAGCTGCTATTGTCACTCCCAAGACTGCTGCAGTATCTTCCAGTAATATAACATTTGTACTAGGATCACGACTTTCCATTACTTAATCATTGGGGTAGAGACAAGAAAAGAAACTTTCTGAAATTCTAATTTGATACTCTCGTAACATTTTAGTAAGTATCCATTTAAAATTAAGATAAAAATTAAGATAAAAAATGTGCAAGATCCTGATTCTAGAAACTCTATCCAATGTAAACATAATTTATTGGTTTAAATGTTGAAGTAACTGAAATTTAAGGTCAAATTACTTTCTCTAGATATATAAACATATCTAGAAAAACTGTAGTTCACTTAAGTTAAAATCCAAATATAAAGTATTCATGTTCGTATCACACTACATTTCTCTTTTTAAAAGAGATGATACATAATGTAAGAGCCACACAGAGAAGACATTGAGATATATCTCGCACACACCTATAAGGAAAAAGCAACAGTACTGGGCAATTTTAGAAAATAAAGGAGGTGAAGTAAGACACGTGGTTTCTAACATACTTACCATATTTATAAAATGACATTCCTTTGGCCCGAGCACTCCTACGAAGTTCATTTACAGCAACAAGAAGTGTTGCTGAAAGAAAAGCATTCATATCAGCAAGAAAAAAACTTCATGCCTCCAAATTTTAAAGATAGCATCTCAAAATAAATAGGTACAACACTTTTAATGCCAGGGTTGTCAATAAAAAAAAGTTCTATATTAACTAGTCATTATCAAGACTCTAATTATCATCATAATACAAGGAACCCCCTATTTCTAAACCACAGTAATTTAAATACCGTTACCACCACTTAATGACCTTAATTACTGGACAGCAACTAGTTGGCAGGCACCACACTAAGCACAATCACTTTTGATCCTCCCAAGCTTTTGAGGCAGGTGGTGTTATCACCATTATATAGACGGCAAAGATGAAGGGAACACTATGCACAGCAAGTGACAATGTATTAGACGTAAGCATATTGTGAATACAGCAATGAGTTAGGCAGTTTCCTACATGATGTAGCACTTTTCTGTCATACAACTGCTACAGCTGAAACCTGCAGAAACTTGGAAATATTTTATTGCAAAGAGTCAGCCTTCCATGATTAACACGAAAACCTGATTTTTATTTATTTATTTTTAAAGATTTTATTTATTGATTTGAGAGAGAGGGAAAGAGCGTACGAGCTGGGGGAGAGGGAGAAAGCAGACTCCCCACAGAGCAGGGAGTCCAATGCGGGGTTCAATCCCAGGGCCCTGAGATCATGACCTGAGCCGAAGGCAGCCACTTAACCAACTGAGCCACCCAGGTGCCCCAGTAAAACGTGGTTTTTAAAAATTCAATATATGGTTATGTTTTTAGACTCCACTCCAAATGTTCTGAGTGTTATGATTAAGACACTCAAGAACAACAACAACAAAAAAACCAGCTTTTCCCTTGCCCCCAACCTTCAGAGTAATAACCATAATACATTATACAAAGAATTTACTCCCTCAAAGTAGGTTCCTAGTTCCATAGTTTTTCTTTAATCAGTGGAATTTAACAATTTATAAAAATGGACTGCTGAATATGTATTACTAAAATAAGAATAAAGAGATACTGTAACAGTACATACCTCCTTCAGATACTAATGATCCCGCTAAAATACAATATGCCTAGAAAATAAGTATTAAAATAAAGCATTAGTATTTCATTAGAGAATCAAAATGATTCACGCATAAAGTTTATGATGTTTAAAATGGAAACATAAATTCAAATTCTAGCTAGGTAAGAATCTTGATGGGGGACAGCTCAAATGAGGGCAATGAGAGAGATGGTGTATCCTATACAAGGAAAGAAATAAAAGTTAAAAATTTGATGGTCATTTCATTTTTTTAATACTTAGAAGAGTAATTTATCCATCTACAGAATGTTATACCATGACCTAAGTTAAATTCATGATATAAGAGATGAAAAAATTAGTATAAAAAATTTTCTGAAGTTCAAAACGAACACAAACATTTGAAATCTGGAGTGCAGATACCAGGATACAGTAAGATTCATATCCTGACCCATGCAACTTCTGGATTTTGTTTGGATGCCCAGTACCAATCCTGATTCAGAAAGATAAACAGTTACAAATAGTGATCAATGTGGGGGACGGGGATTACACCACCTTCCTCACAGTACCAGGACACACTTGAATTAAATAAAGATTTGCAAAAAACTTTAATCCAAGAGATAACCTAGCAACACAAATTTTTAAAAATTTAAATGAAATTCAAACGAAATATATGTAGAATTTTCAGCATTATCTTTTTGGAACCCTGGGCTTCCCTGAAATAGAAGTTTGGAAAATTCTGAACCTAGTCTAATACTCTTATAATTCTGTTAAGGAAACTGAGATGTCCCAAGGCTATGTGATTTGCTTGAATACATAGAAATGAAACCAGGGTAAGAACCAGAATATAGGTTTTCCAGTCTCAATTCTAGGCTATATCTCCACTGAAACTTACTGCCAACTTACAACATAATTAAAACAGTAGCTAAACTGCCCAATAATTTTTTTAATCCTTCTATCTCCTTCCTGAAAGGATTTAAGATACATAACACCCAATAAAGGGAAACAGCATATCTCAGCAAAAGATTTCAATACCTAATAACCAAAAATTGGTCTGCGGTACACTGACTCTATTATTTATTAACTAAGAGTCATAGTCTGATGTAACCTCATTTAGTTGCAAGAAGACAGAAGAGCTTCTAGGAGGCTTTTTTTTTTTAAAGGCTCCATACCCAGCATGGACCCCAACACAGAGCATGAACTCAGGACCCTGAGATCAAGACCTGAGCTGAGATCAAGACCCAGATGCTTAACGGACTAAGCCACCCAGGCACCCCAAGCTCCTAGTAGCTTTAAAACTTACACACGATTTAAAATTTAACTAATTTTCATTAACCACTTAGTCTCTGTAAAGTCATACTACACAATTCAGATGAATGGTAGAAGAATGAGGTATCTATAAAGTGGCTGAACATTTTCAGAATGGAAGAAAAGATGTTAAATGAGATTCATTCAAACTGACAACAAATTAGGTTATAAGTACTCCCGCATTCCAAAATGAGGTGCTGTACCATCTCTTCAGGCTTTGCAAGAGAATGCCCAAGCCTGGTTTTACAGGCTCCACACCCACTAATCCATGCAGAAGAGCTATGGTCAAGGCCAAAAGTTAAGTTGTTAAGATTGCTCAGAAAGCTGGATGTGCATCCCTGGTATTTAGAGATTACAGTGAACTCTGTCTAATGCACATATAAAAATAAATTTATTGGCAAGTCTACTGATAGTGATTGTGCCAACAGAGTAGATGATTATGTTTGGGGGAAAAAAACAACTGCACTCTCACTGAGAGTGTATTAAAGATGTCTGTTTTACCATACGTTACCTTGGAATTAACTTAACCAGAGACGTAAAGGACCTATATCCTAGAAACTATAGATCACTTTTGAAAAGATATTGAGGAAGACATAAAAAGATGGAAAAATATTCCATGCTCATGGATTGGAAGAATTAACATAGTTAAAATGTCCATACTACCCAGAGCAATCTACACTTTCAATGCTATCCCGATCAAAATACCGAGGACATTTTTCAAAGAACTGGAACAAATAGTCCTTAAATTTGTATGGAACCAGAAAAGGCCCCGAATCTCCAAGGAACTGTTGAAAAGGAAAAACAAAGCTGGGGGCATCACAATGCCGGATTTCGAGCTGTACTACAAAGCTGTGATCACAAAGACAGCATGGTACTGGCACAAAAACAGACACATCGACCAATGGAACAGAATAGAGAACCCAGAAATGGACCCTCGGCTCTTTGGGCAACTAATCTTTGATAAAGCAGGAAAAAACATCCGGTGGAAAAAAGACAGTCTCTTCAATAAATGGTGCTGGGAAAATTGGACAGCTACATGCAAAAGAATGAAACTTGACCACTCTCTCACACCATACACAAAAATAAACTCCAAATGGATGAAAGACCTCAATGTGAGACAGGAATCCATCAAAATTCTAGAGGAGAACATAGGCAACAACTTCTATGACATCGGCCAGAGCAACCTTTTTCACGACACATCTCCAAAGGCAAGAGAAATAAAAGATAAAATGAACTTATGGGACTTTATCAGGATAAAGAGCTTCTGCACAGCCAAGGAAACAGTCAAAAAAACTAAGAGACAGCCCACGGAATGGGAGAATATATTTGCAAAGGACACCACAGATAAAGGACTGGTATCCAAGATCTACAAAGAACTTCTCAAACTCAATACACGAGAAACAAATAAACAAATCATAAAATGGGCAGAAGATATGAACAGACACTTTTCCAATGAAGACATACAAATGGCTAACAGACACATGAAAAAATGTTCAAAATCATTAGCCATCAGGGAAATTCAAATCAAAACCACACTGAGATACCACCTTACGCCAGTTAGAATGGCAAAGATAGACAAGGCAAGAAACAACAATTGTTGGAGAGGATGTGGAGAAAGGGGATCCCTCCTACATTGTTGGTGGGAATGCAAGTTGGTACAGCCACTCTGGAAAACAGTGTGGAGGTCCCTTAAAAAGTTAAAAATTGAACTACCCTATGACCCAGCCATTGCACTACTGGGTGTTTACCCCAAAGATACAGACGTAGTAAAGAGAAGGGCCATATGCACCCCAATGTTCATAGCTGCATTGTCCACAATAGCCAAATCATGGAAGGAGCCGAGATGCCCTTCAACAGATGACTGGATTAAGAAGCTGTGGTCCATATATACAATGGAATATTACTCAGCTATCAGAAAGAACGAATTCTCAACATTTGCTGCAACATGGACGGCACTGGAGGAGATAATGCTAAGTGAAATAAGTCAAGCAGAGAAAGACAATTATCATATGATTTCTCTCATCTATGGAACATAAGAACTAGGATGATCGGTAGGGGAAGAAAGGGATAAAGAAAAGGGGGGTAATCAGAAGGGGGAATGAAACATGAGAGACTATGGACTATGAGAAACAAACTGAAGACTTCAGAGGGGAGGGGGTGGGGGAATGGGATAGACTGGTGATGGGTAGTAAGGAGGGCACGTATTGCATGGTGCACTGGGTGTTATACGCAACTAATGAAGCATCAAACTTTACATCGGAATCTGGGGATGTACTGTATGGTGATTAACATAATATAATAAAATAAAAAAAAATAAAAATAAAAAATAAAAAATAAATAAAGATGTCTGTTTTAACACACAGAGCCCACACAGAATTCTGAGTAAGAGTCTTTTAAAAAGAGATCAACTGCCCAAAGAACACTCTCGAAAATGCAAGGCAACCTCAGCAGAAAGAGTCTGGAACTACACCATAAGAAGCAGAAGCTAGGAAGGGGTGCCACATGACCAATCTGTGCTTGTCAAGGGAGCCAGAGTCAGAGTGGCCACACAGGGTAATCTCCAAGAAGTTTCCATGAGAGAAAAAGGCAGCTTTAAGTATCTACGAAGGCCAGAGGAAACCAATGCAAAATGATGCTGGTGCCAGTAAAGCAGTACTTTTCTTTCCTTTCTCCCTACCTTTGATGCTGCCAGAGGCAAGCTCAGGAGGAGAGAAGGGCAAAAGCCTTAGCTAGGAAAATACAGAAGGTGACCATGGTCCCATCCTCCCATTCTCCCACTATAGGCTTTCTACCTCCATGAATGAAAAAAAAAAGTCTTTAAATGCAACAATTCCAACTTATGACTATCTTGTGGCACTGGATATTTCTATTAATGACAGATTATTCCTAGGACTAAAATGAACAGAGATCTTCTTGTTCTTCAATATAACTGAAGAAAGTAATGGAACTGCCCAAGATTTCAACCCAGGAATCAGTACTTTATGACTGCACCTACAGAGATACTCTTCTTTTTTCTTCTTTTTTAAGATTATATTTTTAAGTAATCTCTATACCCAACATGGGGCTTGAACTCACACCCCTGAGCTCAAGAGTCGCACGGTCCACCAACTGAGCGAGCGAGGTGCCCCTGTAACTACGGAGATACTCTTGTTTAACATCATTGAATCATGAATTTAGAGTTCATATGTAGTCATGTTCTAAAAAACACAACTACAGACACATAATCCTATATTACAGTCAAAAAGGCATGTGTTAGTCCCTTTCTTTAAATCAATATGACAAAGGCATTCTACCATACTTAATCACTCTTATATTATTTGAAAACTGAGGGGAAAAAAAGATTACCCATAGCAGGGATTCCATTGGTTGAGGATTAAGCAATCCCATGATTCCGTGGTACCAAGATAATCCTGCACCCATCATGAAAATACCAACACCACTAATTAGTGAAGCAATATAGCGCATATTTGAAAAGCCATACCTGAAAAATAAAAAGACAGTTTATCATTATTACGACTGTAATTATTTCAGTTTACAAGAAATACAAATTGTTTTAAAATACATGTTACGTCAATGAAAAAGAAAACCAAAAACTTCTTAAAATTTAAAGATGTTTGTGGTTTTGTATGTAAGTAAAATGTAAGTGCCATAACTTAAATCTAATCAGATAATAACATATAATAAGAAAAAACTGCAATATCTTTGAAAATATATAACAGAGAATATGACTGAATTCAGGTATTTTCTAACCCCTTTTCCATATAGTCTGTTTTGATTAAATAGAGGCAATTTACTATTACATACCACAAATACTGATAAAATTAATCTTTTTAAAATGCATTCAGATGTTTAATGGAGATGATGACATTAAAATTTCCCTGTAATGCAGCTTCTAACTGAACCTTTGGTCTTCTTGCCTATAATCTGATGTTGGCTACTTGGGGCTGGTTCTGAATACTTCAGCACACATCAACTAACTACTATTATTAGGACTATGAGCTTCAGTTTTCTAGGAGTTTTTATGGCAAGTTTTTTTTTTTTTATCTCATTTATTTTTTAATAATCTTTGGTCAATATATGTAATATTTTGTACTATTGTATGTATCAAAAAATACTGAGTTTTAGAAGATCAAAAACATGACATACTATATGAGGAAAGGAATCACTCATTAATAAAAATATTTCCTGGGAAATTTACTCCCAAAACCAAACTCTATGGCACCCTTCTGGCAGATGCAAATTTAAACAATAGATCTTAATTAAAACTGCTTTGTAATTATTTTTGCAAATATGTAGTAATCTTGCCAGACGGAATTCTCAGTTTATAGATGTGATAATATTCAACCTGCTTGATTTAGAAAAATTTACTTTTTCTCAATGTACCCCCCAAAGTAATATAGGAGATATATATATATATATATATATATATAAATTCAGTTAAAGTAAATTAAGATCTAAATTAAGTGCTACTACTTTCCTTCTATGTGTTTTCAAGAAATTATAGGGACTTACTGAAAATTTTAACTATGTAGATCTTCACTGTCCCATATTAGTCATAAGCCACATAATGCTATTTAAATTTAAATTAATTAAAACAATAAAAATTTAAATGTAGTTCTTTACACTAGCCACATTTCAAATGCTCAACAGCCATATGTTGCTACTGACTATCATTCTGGACAGATTTCATAAAATATTTCTATCACCGTAGAAAATTCTATTGAGCAGCACTAAAGTAGACTGTCAAAAATACCTTAAAAAGAAATCACGTCCACAATCTAAAACTGCAAAATTTTATCCTGTTTTTAAAATTTTGTTGTATAAAACCAATCAGGAAAAAAATTTTCTTGACATAGTAAAAAACTATAATGTAATTAGTAGATAAGAAAGCCAGGTGTTCTCTATAATTGCTTATTGATAGTTCTAGGATATTCAAAATATACTACTATTTATAAGAAAACAGTAGTGTCTTGCTTTTGAGTAAAAAAAAGGCATTATATAAGGCACAGAGACTCCTTTACAGAAATAAAAGTACATTTTTTTTACCCTAAGGTTGATCAGATTTTATTACTGAGACTTGTTAAATAAATGATACATGTGGAATTCAAAAGTATTAGCTGGTTATGTTATTTAAAAAAAAATCTCTGGGGCGCCTGGGTGGCACAGCGCTTAAGCGTCTGCCTTCGGCTCAGGGCGTGATCCCAGTGTTCTGGGATCGAGCCCCACATCAGGCTCTTCCACTATGAGCCTGCTTCTTCCTCTCCCACTCCCCCTGGTTGTGTTCCCTCTCTCGCTGGCTGTCTCTATCTCTGTCAAATAAATAAATAAAATCTTTAAAAAAAAAAAATCTCTTATCAAATAACTGATGTGACTCAAAATATTATAAAAGAATACTCATTTTACAAATAAATAATTTTGAAATGTTAGCAGAATACTATTTCAAAGTCACAACAGGATTAAAATACATTAAATAGGATTTAATAAAAGTTACCACTAAAATTTTAGATTCAGTGCCTACTAGTCTAAATGTGGAATATGTTTCTTTTAGCCAAAAAAAATAGAACTCTAAGATCAAAATATGTGCTTTGTTATTAATTATCAAATATGAAGAGGACAAGATCTCTATCTATTACAAAGCATAAAAATAATTTAAACACAGTTTCAAATTATATCTTGAATTTATTTTGACACTGTGGTTGAGTTCTACGTTTAAATACTACAGTGAAAGAAATGACCTATTTTTTTTTTTAAGATTTTATTTATTTGACAGAGAGAGAGAGAGACAGCCAGTGAGAGAGGGAACATAAGCAGAAAGGGAGAAGTAAGCTCCGGGCTGAGGAGCCCTAGGCAGGGCTCGATCCCTGAACGTCAGGATCACGCCCTGAGACAAAGGCAGCCGCTTAACAACTGAGCCACCCAGGCGCCCTGAAATGACCTAATCTTTAACACAAAAATGCAGATATGTAAACTGCAGGAGACTTCTAAAATTCAACTGCTTTTATTTCAATGACTTGCTGCCAAAAAGAACAGAACAGAAAAGAAAATAAAGGCAATGTCCTTACGGATGAGTTGGATCTGGTGTTTGAACAGACTTACTGATGCCCACTGCTAGTAAACCCTATGGAGAAGAAGGAAAAAGGGTAAATAATTATTAGCAAGATGGAGAGTACAGTGTGGTAAAACCAATCTGGAGTGTGCAATGTGACAATGGCAAAGAACCACTTCACATGCATATACACCACAGCCCAGCAATTCTGGTTTACAGTCTCTACCTTAGAGAAATAAAGATGAACCCTAAGGGGTCCAAAACACCATTGCTTATAAAGACGAAATATGTGAAAGCCAACCTAAACATCCATCAATAAGGAATGGCAAAATAAATGATGGTATTGCCAAACCATAGTTACTTCTGCAACAGTTTAAAAGAATGGAGTTGAACAGAGCTTTCTGTACTGACATGGCAAAAGCTCCTACACATACTATTAAAGTAGAAGAAAAAAAAAATCAAGTTTAGGAACAGTGTGTAAAGTACAAAAAAACTTATGTCATTTTTGTAGACAACAGGAAAAGGTCTAAAAGAATTTACATTCAACTGCTTATACCTTTGAGGAGAGAAGCAGGATTAGGATAGTCTGCAGTATCTGGTATTTTTACAGGAAAAGTAACGTATTGCTATACAAAGACAGTAAAAATTTTAAACAGTATACATTGTATACAGACACATACATTTCTACTCAAACTTCAAAGTCATGCACAGGAAGTATACATATCAATATATACAGAGCAGTGATTATCTGGGGTGTGGAAAGAGGGAATAAAGATGTAGGGTTACAACTAAGATTTTATTTCTCTAGAAAAACAAAAACATAAATATGACAAAATTACGACCATGTCTTTAATCCTAGTTACCCCCTTTCTCTCCTTCCTTCCTTCCTCTGAGGACTTGATCTTCCTTTCTTTCTTTCCTTTATTTGGTTTTTCAACTGTATCTTTTGTTAAAGAGAGTTATCCACTGAAACTCCTAATATTAGTACGCTTGCCCCTGGTAAGTCCTTTCTATTCTAATTTGATGTGAATTTAGATATCTTAAAAAAATTACCTTATTAGAATTACTTATTTAATATAAATACAAGGCCTCTGAATGAATATCCCACATGGTATTATTTGCCTAATCTGGGGCTTTTCCATTTTCTCAGCATAGTATCAAATAATCAGAAAGCTTCAAGATAACAAAATTCTTCATAGATAAAGTTTCCCTGTAGGTTACAAAAAACCTGATAGAAACATTTTCTCTAGTAAAATATATAGAGATTATACCACCTTGAAAATGGCTGAAACAAATATATGACTGGACTTTTAAGTTTTGATATTGGAAATCCCACCCTAAATACACGGAGTATTACAAGTTTTTTTTTTTCTACTGGATTCCAAAGAAAAAGAGGGTTAAAACTACCTAAAACACAGATGATGGCTTTTCAGTGAATCAAACCAAGAAAATGAGAGCAAATTAAGACAGAACACAGAATTCTTTTAAACTTATAAATTGAAATATTCATTAATTCATACTATGTGTGTATATATACATTATGTGTGTGTGTGTGTATATATGTGTTTATGTTTACAAAATAGCCAATGCGTATTCAATTATTTTTAAAATCCTTAATATTCAGGTTGGCCATGCAATGAAGTGTAGGATATCAAGATTTTTATAAACTGAATGTGGACCACTGTATTAGTTTTTCCTATAAAAGTAAGATATCACAGACCATCCCTAATCCTGTCACCCTCACTCCTCCCAGAGGTAGGGTAGCATAAGATAGGTTTGATATGTGTCCTTTCAGACCTTTTTCCGCACAATTACAATGTGTTTGTGTGTATACACATATATACACACTAATGTGTGTGTGTGTGTGCGTGGCACGTGGTGTGTGTGTGTGTATATATAAAATCAGTTAATAAATATAACCTACATCTGTTTGGTTTGCAACATAATGAATATTAGTAACTACTGTCTAAGAAGCATTACACATGCTTCCCCCTTTGACCTCCTTACAGAAGACAAAGACTGATTTCTTCTAAACACTACACTGTAAACTCAGGTGCTCGATACATTCATATCAATTAATATTAATGAGGTACTGTATATTATTTAGCAGAAAAGTTCTAAAAAAAAAATGAACTGTTACAGAAATCGTAAACCTAGATATCACTAGAAGCACAGGTCAAAATTTAAAACTTAAGGTATTTTAGTCTCTCAAAAGGTAAAGAAAGAAATAATACTACAGTTATAAAAATATGACAAATTAATTTTTTAATAACTGGAAGTTTATACCTTTCAACCACCTTCACCCATTTCACCCACCCCCACTTACTCCCTGTCTCTGGCAACAACCAATCTGTTTTCTATATCCATAAGTTTGGGGTGTTTTAATTTTATTCCACATGTAAGTGAGATCATTCCGTATCTATCTCTGTCTGACTTTATTTCACTTAGCATAATGCCCTCAAAGTCCATCCATGTTGTCATAAATGGCAGGATTTCTTTTTTTTTCTAATGGCAGAATAGTATTTCTGTGTGTGTGTGTACACACATATACACTACTTTTTTATCCATTCATCTATCAAAATGGACATTTAGGTGGTTTCCAAGTCTTGGCTACTGTAAATAATGCTGCAGTGAACATGAGGGTACGCATATCTTTTCATAGTGTTTTGTTTCCTTTAGATAAGAACCCCAGAAGTGGAACTGCTGGATCATGCGGCAGTTCTATTTTTTTTTTTATGAACCTCCATAGCACCTGTACCAATTTACATTCCCATCAACAGCGCACAAGGGTATCTTTCTCTCTACGTGCCCGCCAACACTTGTTATTTCTTGTCTTTCTGATAATAGCCCTTCTGACTGCTGTGAGGTGAGCTCATTGTGGTTCTGATTTGCGTTTTCTTGATGATTAGTGATGCTGAGTACCTTGTCAAGTACTTTTCGGCCATTTGTATGTCTTAGTTGGAAAAATATCTATTCGGGTCCTCTTCCCATTTTTTAATCAGATAGGTTTTTTGCTATTGAGTTTAGGAGTTCTTTAGATTTAATTTTAAAAAAAATTATACTTCTATTATACTCTATTGAGTTTAGGAGTTTTTTAGAATTAATTTTTAAAAATATTATTATACTTCTAAAATAGTTTTCTGTTTTTTTTTTTAGAAGAGGGAAGAGGGTGCAGCAGTGGGGTCAGGGAGGAGCAGCTGGAGAGGGAGAAAGAGAACTTCAAGCAGGCTCCACACCCAGCACAGAACCCAACACGGGGCTCAATCTCACAACCCTGAGATCATGACCTGAGCCAAAATCAAGAGCTGGACGCTTAACCAACTGAGCCACCAAAGCACCCCTAAAATAGTTTTAAAGAACATAAGAAATACAATTTCCATCTACTCAGTAAGGCCCAGTGGAAATCTTTTTCGTCCAAGCCTTTCTGAGCACTCCAAGACAAACTCTTCACCAAGGATTCTCAAAACACCAATACCACATGATTTCAGCTTTTATTTACCTCTGTTGCCACTCAATCTATTACAGAAATTAGTTTGTTTTTCTAGTTAGAACACTAACACATTCTCATTGTAAAGAAATTAAATAGGACAGGAGAGGGAATCATTTAAGAGTCTGATGGATATTTCAGACTATCTTTACATACACTTGCATATTGTTGTTAATATTGCTTTTGTGAATATATTTGTGCCAGATTTCAGGGAGGGTGAGGGGTGTGTGTGTGTGTGTGTGTGTGTGTGTGTGTGTGTGCGCGCGCGCGCTTAAAAAGATGATCACAATTGGGGCCTGGGTGGCTCAGTTGGTTAGGCATCTGCCTTCAGCTCAGGTTGTGATCTCAGGGTCCTGGGATTGAGCCCCACATCGGGCTCCCGGCTCAGAGGGAAGCCTGCTTCTCCCTCTCCCACTCCCCCTGCTTGTGCTCTCTCTCTGTCAAATAACTAAATATAATCTTAAAAAAAAAAAAGATGATCACGATCTACATCATTTATTTTTGCACTTTATATTATGGGAATCGTCAACATACAGAGAGATGGATAAAACATTTTTTAAAAATCCAATAGAACATTTCAATAAATCCAACTCATCCGTTACTCAGCTTCAGTAATTATAAATACATAACCACATCTGTTTTCTCTAATCCATACCCACTCCTCCCATGAACAGTTTGAAGTAAATTCTAAGCTTCACGCCATTTCATCTTTAAATATTTTATCTGAATGACTAAAACTCTACAGAGTTTTAGAAAATTCAGACACAAGACCATTACCATATTTTTAAATATTAATATTAATTCCTTAACATTTTTAAATATATACTCAGTAATCACATTTCCACATATGGAAATTTTAAATTTGAAGTAAAATTCACACACAACGAAATGCAAGAATCCTGAATATACAGCTCTTTAAGCTTTGACAAATCATTTTTATTATTATTTTTTTAAGATTTTATTTATTTATTTGGCAGAGAGAGAGACAGCCAGTGAGAGAGGGAACACAAGCAGGGGGAGTGGGAGAGGAAGAAGCAGGCTCCCAGTGGAGGAGCCTGATGTGGGGCTCGATCCCAGGACTCTGAGATCACGCCCTGAGCCAAAGGAAGACCCTTAATGCCTGTGCCACCCAGGCACCCCTAAGCTTTGACAAATCAACATCCTTTTAACATATATTCCCATCAAGACACAGAACTTTTCAATCACCTCAGAAAATTCTCCTGTACCTCTTTTCAGTCAATCCCTTCCAACATCAGAGGCAACCATCTGCTGAATTTTTTAAATTGTTTTTATTTTACTTCTAGTATAGTGAATAGACAGGGTTATATTAATTTCAGGTGTACAATATAGTGCTTCAATACTCCCATGCATCACCCAGTGTTCATCATATGTGCCTTTCTTAATCCCCATCACCTATTTCACCCATCCCCCCACCCACCTTCCTTCTGGTAACCACTAGTTTGTTCTCTATAGTTGAGTCTGTTTCTTGATTTGTGCCTCTTTTTTTGCCCCTTTGCTCATTTGTTTCTTAAATTCTACATATGAATGAAATCATGCGGTATTTGTCTTTTTCTGACTGACTTTATACTCTCTAGCTACAATCATGTTGTTGCAAATGCAAGATTTCAATTTTTATGGCAAATAATATTCCATTTATATACATATATGTATATATACACACACATATATATCCCCCACAACTTCTTAACCATTCATCTACTGATGGACACTTGGGCTACTTCCGTATCTTGGCTATTATAAATAATGCTGCTATAAACACAGGGTGCGTGTATCCCTTTGAATGAGTGTTCTTGTATTTTTTTTTAAGATTTTATTTATTTGACAGAGAGAGCACAAGCATGGGGAGCAGGAGAGGGAGAAGAAGGCTCCCCGCTGAGCAGGCAGCCCCATGCAGGGCTCGATCCCAAGGTCCTAGGATCATGACCTGAGCCGAAGGCAGATGCCTAACAGACTGAGCCACCCAGGTGTCCCTGTATTCTTGTATTTTTTGGATAACACCCAGTAGTTCGACTACTGGATTATAGGGTAGTTCCATTTTTAACTTTTTGAGGAATCTTCATAATGTTTCCAGTGACTGCACCAGTTTGCATTCCTACCAACAATGCATGAGCATTCCTTTTTCTCCACATCCTTGTCAACGCTGGTGTTTGTGTTTTTGATTTTAACCATTCTGACAGGTGTGAGGTAATACCTCATTGTAGTTTTGATCTGGACTTCCCTGATAAGGAGTGACGCTAAGCATCTTTTCATGTGTCTGTTGGCCATCTCCATGTCTTCTCTGGAGAAATATCTGTTTATGTCTTCTGCCCATTTTTTAATTGGATTATTTGTTTAGGGGGTGTTCTATCAGTTCTCTATATATTTTGGATACTAACCCTTTATCAGATATGTCATTTGTAAATATCTTCTCCCACTAACAGGTTGCCTTTTAGTCTTGTTGACTGTTTCCTTCACTGCACAAAAGCTTTTTATTTTGATGTGGTCCCAATACTTTGTCAGAGAAATTACTGCCTCTGCTCTCTTCTGGATTTTTATGGTTTCAGGCCCCACATTTAGGTCTTTAATGCATTTTGCATTTATTTTTGTGTACAATATAAGAAAGTTGTCTGGTTTCATTCCTTTGCATGTAGCTGTCCAGTTTCCCCAACACCATTTATGAGATACTGTCTTTTTTCCAGTGGATATTCTTTCCTGGTTTGTCGAAGATTAACTGTATAATTATGGGTCTATTTCTGGGTTTTCTATTCTGTTCCATTGATCTATGTGTCTATTTTTGTGCCAATTCCATACTGTTTTGATTAATACAGCTTTGTAATATAACTTGAAGCCTGGAATTATGATACCACCAGCTTAGCTTTTGTTTTTCAAGACTGTTTTGGCTATTCAGGGTCTTCTGTAGTTCCATACAAATTTTAGGTTTGCTCTAACTTGGTGAAAAATGTTGGTATTTTGATAGCGATTACACTAAATCTGTAGATTGCTTTGGGTAATACAGACTTTTTTTTTTTTTTAAGATTTTATTTATTTATTTGACAGAGAGACACAGCCAGCGAGAGAGGGAACACAAGCAGGGGGAGTGGGAGAGGAAGAAGTAGGCTCCCAACAGGGAGCCCGATGTGGGGCTTGATCCCAGCACCCTGGGATCACGCCCCGAGCCGAAGGCAGATGCTTAACAACTGAGCCACCCAGGCGCCCTGGTAAAATAGACATTTTAACACAATTTTTTCTTCCAATCCATGAGCATGGAATGTCTTTCCATTTCTTCGTGTCTTCTTAAATTTCTTTCATCAGTGTTTTATAGTTTTTAGAGTACAGGTCTTTCACCTCTTTGGTTAATTTTATTCCTATAGACTTTATTATTTTTGGTACAATTGCAAAATGTGATTGTTTTCTTAATTTCTTTTTCTGCTGCTTCATTATTAGTATATAGAAATGTAACAGATTTCTGTATGATGATTTTGTATCCTGAGATTTGGCTTAATTCACTTATTAGTTCTAACAGTTTCTTGGTGGAGTCTTGGGATTTTCTATATATACCATGTCATCTGCAAATAGTGGAAGTTTTACTTCTTCCTTATCAGTTTGGATACCCTTTATTTCTTTCTGTTGTCTGATTGCTGTGGCTAGAACTTCCAGTACTATGTTGAATAAAAGTGGTGAGAGTGGACATCCTTGTCTTGCTTCTGACCTTAGGGGGAAAGCTCTCAGTTTTTGCCCATTGACTATGATGTTCCCTGTGGGTTTTTCATATAGGTCCTTTATTTGTTGACATATATTCCCTCTAAACCTACTTTGTTGAGGGTTTTTATTATGAATGGATGTTGTACTTTATCAAGTGCTTTTTCCCATCTATTGAAAGGATCATACAGTTCTTATCCTTTCTCTTATTGATGTGATGTATCACATTGATTGATTTGGGAATACTGAACCACCTTGGCAACCCAGGAATAAGTCCCACTTGATTGTGGTGAATGATTATTTTAATTTATTGTTGGATTTGGTTTGCTAGTATTTTGTTGAGGATTTTTGCATCTATGTTCATCAGAGGTTTGGCCTGTATTTTAGTGGTATCTTTATCTAGTTTTGGGATCAGAGTAATGCTGGCCTCATAGAATGGATTTGGAAGTTTTCCTTCTTCTATTTTTTGGGATAGTTTCAGAAGAATAGGTACTAACTCTTCTTTATATGTTTGGTAGAATTTACCTGCGAAACCATCTGGTCCTGCACTTCTGTTTGCTGGGAGGCTTTTTTTTCTTTTAAAGATTTTATTTATTCATTTGAGAGAGGAGAGAGGGGGGGGGCGGGCACAAGCAGGGAGGAGAAGCAGAGGGAGAGGCAGACTTCCCCCTGAGCAGGGAGCCAGATGAGGGGCTGAATCCCAGGACCAAAATTATGACCTAAGCCAAAGGCAGACGCTTAAGCATCTGAGCCACCCAGGTGTCCCTGGAGTTTTTGATTACTGATTCAATTTCTTTGCTAGTCATCAGGCTGTTCAAATATTCTATTTCTTCCTCTTTAGTTTTGGTAGGTTAATTTATCCATTTCTTCTAGGTTATCCAATTTGTTGGCATATAATTTTTCATAATATTCTCTTATAGTTTTCTGCATTTCTGTGGTATTGGTTATTTCTCTCTTATTTGTGATTTTTGAGTCTTTTTTTCTTTTTTTCTTGATGAATCTAGCTAGAGGCTTATCAATTTTGCTGACTTTTTTCCAAAGAACCAACTCCTAGGAGTGCCTGGGTGGCTCAGTTGGTAAAGCACCTGACTCTTGATTTCGATTCAGGTCATGATCTCAGAGTTCTGAAATCGAGTTCCATGTGGGGCTCCATGGTAACAGTGGAGTCTGCTTAAAATTCTCTCTCCCTCTGCCTCTCCACCCACCGCTTCCACATGGCATGTGTGTTCTCTCTCATTTAAAAAAAAAAAAAAAGAACCAACTCCTGGTTTCATTAATCTATTGTTTTTCTGGTTTCTATATCATTTATTTCTGCTCTAATCTTTATTTCCTTCCTTCTGCTGACTTCGGGTTTTGTTGTTTGTTGCTCTTAATTTTATAAAAATCTTTATTTGCACATTCAAGAAAAGGAATTAAAAATCCCAGTTTATGGGTGCCGGGGTGCCAGTTGGTTAAGTGGTGAGATCAAGCCCCACATCAGGCTCCATGCTCAGCTGAGAGTCTGTTTGAACGTCTCTCTCACCTTCTCCCTCCGGCCCTCCCCCAGCTCATGCTCTCTAATAAATAAAATCTAAAGAAAAAAAAAGTCTAATGTCAAATCATTTTAGTTCATTAATCGCCTGTGATTATTTTACAGCCTTAGTTTTTTAAGATTTTTCTTTCTTTCTTTCTTTGGGGGAGAGAGGGAGAGGGTGCACATGCACTTGAGGGCGTGTGCATTGAGGAGGAGCAGAGGGAGAGGGACCGGCAAACTGCACATGGAGCCTGGAGCCCAATGTGGGGCTTGATCCCACGACCCTGAGATCACAACCCGAGCCAAAATCAAGAGTCAGATGCTTAACCCACTGAGTCACCCAGGCACCCCGATTATTTTATAGCTTTTTCAAAAAACTGGCCCTTATAGTCATAAGAATTCATATTCAGAGACCAAATTTCTACCTAATGATAAGAATCTCTTATACAAAAGCCTTTGCCCAACACTTAGTACTGATAATCTTATACTTTGTATTCCATTGTTGTTAAGTTCTTAAAGGATAAAAATCTGCTTTAAAATACTATGATGAGGGGCACCTGGGTGGTTCAGTCAGTTACGCATCTGACTCTTGATTTCAGCTCAGGTCATGAACTCAGGGTTATGATATCAAGCCCTTCACTGGGCTCCATACTGGGTGTGGAGCCTGATTGAATTTCTCTCCCTCTGGCACCCTCCCTACTCTCTCACCTCATTTTCTCTCTCTCTTAAAAAAAAAAGTAATAAAGATCCTTGATTTAAAAAATAATAAATAAAATACTATGATCAAATTTCTATGTACTTCATCATCAAAAGTAAAAAAAAAAAAACTTTCATTTTATTCCTCAAGCCAACTATAGGAATCATTCTGTTTTTACAACTTTTAGACTAACGCCTTAAAAAATTTATTTTAAAATTAATAAGAAAAAAACTTTTACACCTTACCTGATTACAAGTATCAGATAAAGAGTGTATAGCTTCAGAGAACATACTTGCTGAACCCGTATAAATCCAGGCAAGAAATTTAAAGAAGCAGTTTAATCCATTGCTAGGAAAGAAAGATAAAACAATTTAGCATAGGTTTTGATAAAAATTTCCACCAAAAGCTTATTTGAGTATATAAATCTCTATACTAGATTCTGCTTAAAGTAAATTAAAAAGACTCTCTAGCCTTTAAGAATTTATTATATTTTATACATAGCTAATGAATCATTGAACACTGCATCAAAAACTAATGATGTACTACACAGTGGCTAACCAAATATAATAAAAATAAATAAATAAAATATTTTAAAAAGAATTTATTATATTTTAGGTCACAAGAGTATAAGTTTGAAAAATACAGATTATGATATCATTAAATATTCAAATGAAGAAACATGATTTGTGCAAACAAATTACTTAAGGGTATTTTGAGAACTGATGAGGAAGAGTGTTTTATATTTGGACGAAGTACAGTCAGAAAGGAAATTAAGTGTCTTAGGTAAAGAGGATCTGCACTTGATATTGTCCAGCACACTAGTGTCAAAACCAAGACTTCAGTGAAAGTCTAATTATTTAAGCAGGCCAGATGTGAAGGTGCCAGATGCCAGAGGTGAAGACAAATCTAGACCAAGCAGTCGCAGAGTCATACGAGAAGATAACAGATGCTGAAAGTAGACATGGTTAGCTCTGAGGAAGCTAGTGTTCAGATTCCAACAGTAATGACTGATACGGTTTACCTCAGGCACTTAGTCACTTACCATGTTTCATTATATCGCTATTATTATATAAATATTAATATCCTCATTGTATAAATAACAAAACTGTACATCCCCTTCCAGCTACTCTTTCCCCTCTTTTCCACTTCAGATAATTTCTCGAAAAAATTGTATCTCCTCTTGCTGTCTCCGTTTTCCACATTTTGCACCAAGTCTTCAGTCCATGTAACAATCGCTTATGCCTCAGATACCCCAACAGGTTATTCTTATCAATACCACAACTGTTTCTTGCTACTAAATTCCTGAAAACATTTTAGTATTTTCCTTAAGCTCACAGAAGCATATGCCCCTATCTTCTTAAAAGACTGTGTTCCTTGGCGTCCATATTATCCCTGGTTTTCTTCCTAGGTCCCGGTTTGCTTCCCTTTCTTTCTTGCTCCTTTATCTTCCTCAGTCTCCCCTGCAGGCTCTTTTCCTTTACCCATTCCACAGATGTTAGCATTCTTCAAGGTTTCCTCCTGAGGGATTTTTCTTCCTCACACTTCATACACATTCTCCAGGTGATCTTAACTACTCCTATGGCTTTAATTATCATCGATATATTAATAACTCTCAACTATAAATCCCTAATCCACCTTTCCTTTGTGAACTTCAGACCAACATATATATTAATAATTATTAAGTACCTATTATGTACTGGGTATTACACTAAGCAGTTTACATATATTACACACATTCTTCCAATGAAGAAAGTTTTAATTGCTAACCTCACTTTACTGATGAGAAGAATTAATGTTGTTGAACGACTCCACTTGCGTGCCCCACAGGCAGATCACTCAAACTCAAAAATAAACTCATCATGGGGCGCCTGGGTGGCACAGCGGTTAAGCGTCTGCCTTCGGCTCAGGGCGTGATCCCGGCGTTGTGGGATCGAGCCCCACATCAGGCTCCTCTGCTATGAGCCTGCTTCTCCCTCTCCCCCACCCCGCTTGTGTTCCCTCTCTCGCTGGCTGTCTCTATCTCTGTCAAATAAATAAATAAAATCTTTTAAAAAAATAAAAATAAAATAAAAAAACTCATCATTTCCTTTGCTGCTACCCTGCCTCTCCTTCAAGTGCTCCTTCCCCCAGTGATGATGCCGTATCTATCCAATTGTCCAAACCAGAAACCTGGGCACCCTCCTTGACCATACCTCCTAAATACTTCTTGGACCTAAACATGTCTTTCCATCCCTACCTTCACTATCTCAGTTTAGGGCATCATCACCTCTTCTCTGCATTACTGTACAGGACGTCCTCCAGTCTAGTGCCCCTCCAATCCTTAAAGATGAGAATTATGAATTTATCTTTGTATTTCAAGACCCTATCACAATTCCTGACATGTCTATGTATATATTTTAGAAATAAGCAAACTAATGAATTATGGAGTTAATACTTTTAAATATCCTAAAATAGATTAATCAGTAAAAGAGAAAAAAGATAACAAAACAATAGGAATCAAGAAGACAGAAGAGAAAAGAAGAGGTACAAACATCAATATGTTCTTCCAAGTTAAGTGGGGAAAAATAAGAATGTAAATATTCTTCAGTAGTTATGACCTAGGTTGGTTTAGTTTCTCAAAAAATGATCTCAGCCACTTCACCTTTTTAAAAAAGACTTCTATCAACTCCAAGGAAAATAAAAGAATTTTCAGAGAGCAACTATTCTTAGATCCTAACTACTCCAAAAACAGACCCAGCACAAGCATGGATATCTATAAGGACTCTTCCCTCCTCACTTTACTGACAATAATTAACAAAGGCTCATTCAATTTCCTTCCATAATAACATGAACTTCTCTTTACATAAATATCAAGTAATAAATTTTTACATTCATAGATGTACACACCAAAAATAATCTATTTCTATTTTAAATGGTACTTACATGCAAATGGCAACCATCACCACTTTTCCTGGCCCTTTAAAAAAAACTGATGTCGTTCTGGACCGTGGCTATAAAAACAAACAAACAAATAAACAAAAAACACCAAAAAAATCTTTAAAATTTCCCAGAGAAACAGTTTAATGCTTATAAGTTATCTGACACACCAGAAAATATGCCCTCTATCAAACCCTCTGAACAACTAGATTTAGATATTTGCTTCTTTTTCTCCGGAATCTCCACTTTAAAAAGGGAGAAGATAGAAATTGAGAGTATACATGTGAGTCCTTTTCCAAAACCTTAATTATTTGTTTCCTTGTAAGTAATTTCCTGCCTATTGCCAGAAAAGATCTGAGTTGGTTACATAGAAACTAGGGATAAAGTGATAAAACTGTATTGAACTAAGATCAATATACTCTAAAATTTTTCTATTTCTTGAGCAACTTAACTTTTTTTTTTTTAAAGATTTTATTTATTTATTCGACAGAGATAGAGACAGCCAGCAAGAGAGGGAACACAAGCAGGGGGAGTGGGAGAGGAAGAAGCAGGCTCATAGCAGAAGAGCCTGATGTGGGTCTCGATCCCATAACGCCAGGATCATGCCCTGGGCCGAAGGCAGACGCTTAACCACTGTGCCACCCAGGCGCCCCTTGAGCAACTTAACTTTTAAACAAGAACAGCCAAAGCCAAGTTTGCTTCTCTAATTTAACTCCTTACTGCTCTCTAAATACCAAAAACCTCAAGTGACGATGTTTAATTTCAAAACAGACCAAAACAAAAGAAACAAACCAAGTAAACTATTTTTCTTGAGTTACATGTAGTTTTGCCGTTCCTTCAATGTATACTTTCTATGTTGTGTCTCCTGCTCTTTCCTCTCCCTGGAATGCTATCATCATCTTCCATTTGTGCAGCTTTTACTCATCCTATTCCATGTTAGGCCAACTGGCACTTTTCTGTGTAAAGCCTTTCTTGGTCCGTCACAGAGAATAAATACTCACTCTGCTGCACATTTATTATTGAACTTTACATGTCTATTAGAGCACCTCATATATTCTGCCTTATATCATTTATTCAAGAAATATTTATTATGCAACTACTATATGCCGGCACAATTCTAGATGCTGGGATCTGACAGTAAATAAGAGTCCTGCCTTCACTGATTTCACAATTTAGTTCAGGAAGATAGAGAATAAGTCTATCAAATATATAACAAATATATAACATCAGATAATAATGACCATAACAAAGAAAATAAGACAGAATGGAGAGGATCATGTATGGGGTGGGGGGAGGACGTATGTGGGTAGGGTTATTTTAGCTAGAGTAGGAAAGAGGTTCAAAGAGGAGAAGGCAGTAACCATGAAAAAAATTTGGAAGAATGGTTTCAGGCAGAGTATACATACAGCACATTTAAAGACTGTGGAACAGAAATAAGTTTGGTATGTGGAAAGGACAAAATAAGGTTGGTGTGGCTAAGAGCAAAGAAAGCAAGGAAAATGGTAGGGGTTGAGGACAGAGAAGGAGACAGGGACCATATTCCATAGGATTTTGGAAACTATGGTAAGGAGTATAACTCTTATTCTACTGGCAAAAAGGCGGCACCATATGATTTTATGCAGATATTTGATATAGTCTAATTTAGGTTTTACAAAGATATAGCTTAAAATGTAGAGAATAGGGATGCCTAGGTGGCTCAGTCAATTAAGTGTGTGCCTTCGGCTCAGGTCATGATCCCAGGGTCCCAGGACTGAGTCCCACATTAGGCTCCTTGCTCAGCAGGGACCCTGCTTCTCCCTCTGCCTGCTGCTCCCCCTGCTTCTGTGCACTCCCTCTGAGTCTGACAAATAAATAAATAAAATCTTTCAGTAAAATGTAGAGAATAAATTAAGGGGACAAAAGCAGAGGTGGAGAGAACAATTAGGAGAGGACTCCAGGTAAAGGATGGTGAGGTTTAGACTAAGGTTTCAGTAAGAGGCATGGTGAAAAGCAGTTACACTAGGTATCCATCTTGGAGAAAATGCCAGTTGGACCTGCTAATGGGATTTAAATATAAAAGGGTCTATAAACAAATCTCTAATATTTCGACATTGAATAAATAAGCAGGCTTTTTTTTTTTTTTTTTTTTTTTTTGCAGAAGAGATGAAGGAAGTGGAGGTATTAATGAAGTACAAGGAAAACCAGGAGAAAGACTGTCTTGGGCTCCTAGAGAAGAAGGTGTTCCAAGGAAAAGGAATACTCGCTACTGATGGCAGTCATTTCAATATTTCTTCCTTCTCGGATTTCCAAGAGAAGAGATCCCCCCCCCCGACAATACTGGTGGCCTCCCCTCCTCCCCAGTGGCACTCTGGAGGTTGACTAAGTTTAGTGAGGTAAATTTAGGAGAGAATGCTGGTCATGCTTATTAGCTCCCTTCTTTATTTTGGGAGTCGGTACACATTCTCTCCTGTTCTTCATGGCTCCATATTTGGGCAAGACAGGTAGACTTGTCTACAATTTACTGGGTAAGTCTAAATCAGAAGAATCATTAAACTCTAATGTACTGGCTTGGAACTCTGAAAAATAGATGAGGAAAACAAATAAGGACTAAAATTTTAGGTTGTTACTGGGGTCATGCCATAGTAAGTCACCACAGCTTCTGGCAGTTTTGTCCCCTTGCATACAGACTACAATGGCCTTGAAGAAGTAGAAACAGCCCTCACTGAGGGTGCAGGTCCTGTAAGATACGCTGCTGCAGCTTACACTTGAATGCTATAGATGCACCCTGGCTGGGTATTGCCAAGAAAGCTGAGGTGAGATTCTATATCAGGAATTAGGGGAGAAAAATGCCTATTTAAATTTTTTCTCACTTTTATAGTGTTTTGCAGTCAGGTCCCCAGACCAGGATTTTAAATGGCATTTTCTACGTTCTCTGTGGACAACAGAACACAAGAGGGAGCTTCTAGATTTTAAGTGTTAAGGCCAGCTCTTGACAAACAATATGCAATTAGATGCCCCGAAATTCTTTTGTTTTTTTTTTTTATGATTTTATTATATTATGTTAATCACCGTACTGTACATCCCCGGATTCCGATGTAAAGTTCGATGCTTCATTAGTTGCGTATAACACCCAGCGCACCATGCAATACGTGCCCTCCTTACTACCCATCACCAGACTATCCCATTCCCCCNTGTTGTTTCTTGCCTTGTCTATCTTTGCCATTCTAACTGGCGTAAGGTGGTATCTCAGTGTGGTTTTGATTTGAATTTCCCTGATGGCTAATGATTTTGAACATTTTTTCATGTGTCTGTTAGCCATTTGTATGTCTTCATTGGAAAAGTGTCTGTTCATATCTTCTGCCCATTTTATGATTTGTTTATTTGTTTCTCGTGTATTGAGTTTGAGAAGTTCTTTGTAGATCTTGGATACCAGTCCTTTATCTGTGGTGTCCTTTGCAAATATATTCTCCCATTCCGTGGGCTGTCTCTTAGTTTTTTTGACTGTTTCCTTGGCTGTGCAGAAGCTCTTTATCCTGATAAAGTCCCATAAGTTCATTTTATCTTTTATTTCTCTTGCCTTTGGAGATGTGTCGTGAAAAAGGTTGCTCTGGCCGATGTCATAGAAGTTGTTGCCTATGTTCTCCTCTAGAATTTTGATGGATTCCTGTCTCACATTGAGGTCTTTCATCCATTTGGAGTTTATTTTTGTGTATGGTGTGAGAGAGTGGTCAAGTTTCATTCTTTTGCATGTAGCTGTCCAATTTTCCCAGCACCATTTATTGAAGAGACTGTCTTTTTTCCACCGGATGTTTTTTCCTGCTTTATCAAAGATTAGTTGCCCAAAGAGCCGAGGGTCCATTTCTGGGTTCTCTATTCTGTTCCATTGGTCGATGTGTCTGTTTTTGTGCCAGTACCATGCTGTCTTTGTGATCACAGCTTTGTAGTACAGCTCGAAATCCGGCATTGTGATGCCCCCAGCTTTGTTTTTCCTTTTCAACAGTTCCTTGGAGATTCGGGGCCTTTTCTGGTTCCATACAAATTTAAGGACTATTTGTTCCAGTTCTTTGAAAAATGTCCTCGGTATTTTGATCGGGATAGCATTGAAAGTGTAGATTGCTCTGGGTAGTATGGACATTTTAACTATGTTAATTCTTCCAATCCATGAGCATGGAATATTTTTCCATCTTTTTATGTCTTCCTCAATATCTTTCAAAAGTGATCTATAGTTTCTAGGATATAGGTCCTTTACGTCTCTGGTTAAGTTAATTCCAAGGTAACGTATGGTTTTTGGTGTTATTGTAAATGGGATGGATTCCCTAATTTCTCTTTCTTCAGTCTCGTTATTCGTGTATAGAAATGCAACTGATTTCTGGGCATTGATTTTGTATCCTGCCACCTTACTGAATTGTTCTATAACTTCTAATAGTTTGGGAGTGGATTCCTTTGGGTTTTCCATATAGAGTATCATGTCATCTGCAAAGAGAGACAGTTTGACTTCTTCTTTGCCGATTTGGATACCTTTGATCCCTTTTTGTCTTCTGATTGCTGTTGCAAGGACTTCTAGTACTATGTTGAATTAGTGGCGAGAGTGGGCATCCTTGTCGTGTTCCTGATCTTAAGGGAAAGGCTTCCAGCTTTTCCCCATTGAGAAATTCTGTTTTGAACTGCCTCCAGAGCTAACACAAGGAATTCAACAGGAAGAAACCTTATCCATGATTTTACTTGAATTTAGATTTGCAACTACAAACTCTGACCATGGCTCTAGATTTCTGAGTTCTATTGTTCTATTGTTCATCGATAAATAAAAACCAGTATGTCTGTTTTATTACAATGAGAATGTGCTGCATCCTTTGGCTGAATAGAGAAAAACTAAACTCCAAAAAATTATTTTAGAAACAGTAAAAAAAAAATGCAGAGAGATAAATGAAGAGATGCTGTTTAAACTGGAAGATGAGAAATATTGAAAGGTATGAGAACTTTTGGGATAAATAAGACAAATAAGGAAAGAAAATGTGATCTTTAAAATTAGAGTAGAATGTTATAAAGAAAAAGAGATTCATGGAGCTCAAATTGCTGATAAAAATCGATTACAGAAAAGGTGAAAACACGTTGGTAGTCATTAGATCAGAAATAGTGACAAAGTCCAAGGAAAAGCAAGAGATCTACGAGGAGCCAGGATTCACAACCCCCTTGGGAAGCATCCTATTAAACCCACCCCTAAATTCCATAATAAAAGCAATTGGAGAACTGCCCCTTGGCGATCAGAATGGCCAACATGCTGGGAATAACTGAAACTGGAAGATGGGTATATCAAATATTTATTTTTTCTACTTCTGGATATATTTGAAATTTTTCATAATAAAAAATTTTTTTAAAACACTAGAACAATATTAGAAAATCTGGCCATATTTCAAAAAGGACTACCAGCAAAATCAGCATAAAATACTTAAAACACTACTGGCATTTCAAGGTTGTAATTGCAAGTAGAGATGAAGGCACTTCTGATGCTCTAAAGGACTATCACAAATAAACTCACAGAAGTAGAACTCTAAGGAATGGCACAAGAAAGGAGAAACGTATTAAAAGGACATGGAGAAATTAGATATCAAACAGTTAGATACTGTTCTGACAAGAGAATGCTTTGGCAGACCCAGGACACAGTGAGTTCACACATATCATTACTAGAGTTCCCCTAATACAAAGAAAAATACCATTGAAAAACAAGTGTCTGGATCAGGGGGAAAAAAAAAGTAAAGAATATTGAACTTAAAAATATTTAACAGGACTAGCCCCATACATTTTAGAGAAGGAAAGCAGCCATCTTCAGTAGGAGAGTGAATGTTCCTTAGAGAAATATGGGAACAGTAGAGGGAAATTAAAGTGTTATCCTATTACTACCAAAAGAGTGTAATAGAAACAAATTCTAGGGGCGCCTGGGGAGCTCAGTTGGGTAAGTGTCTGTCTTCGGCTCAGGTCATCTCAGAGTCCTAGGATCAAGCCCTGTGTCAGGCTCCCTGCTCAGCAGGGGGTCTGCTTCTCCCTCTCCCCTTGCCCCTAATCATGGTCTCTCTCTCTTGCTCACTCTAATAAATGAATAAATAAAATCTTAAAAAAAAAAAAAAGAAATTCCATTCAAACCCTGGAACATTTCAAGGTTGACAAGTATGAATCCTCAAAAGGCCTCTAGTAACACTGCTTTCAGAAGTCAGCAGCTACTCTCAAAAATCTGGTGACAATGATCCTCCACATAAAACAGATTAAGACCTAGGAACAGATCTTCCCAGGAGGTAGGTCCCACGAGTCTAAATTATTCCACAGCCAAAGGCAGCGGCAGCAACTGCCATGGCACAGAAGTGACAAGGCTGGCTAATAAGGCAGACAAAGATCCCATCAATGAGATGCCAGAAACACAAAACTCCAAGGGGAAATGGAAATTAAGGAGTTTTGAATATAATAAATGGAAAAGAAAAGAATATCAAATACAATATGACTAGAGTTGTCATCATTGCCAACCTAAGTTTTGCCAAAAGGGAGCAATGTCTCAAATATAACTCAGAAGAAAGTTAGCCTTTTCTCCAGATGGGACATTCACTTCGTGACACGAGATACCTCCCAATTAGGTTTAAAAGCAACGCTGACTCTGGACATGACTACTTGGTATTTTGGAGGTACTGGTGACTTTGATAAGACCCATTGCAGTGGAGTGGTGGGGATGAAAGCCAAATGAAGATGATTCAAAAGAGAATAAGAGGTAGGATAATAAAAGTAAACTTCCTATACTGGTCCCAATATTAATTTCCTTCTAATAGGAAGTATTCTGGCACACAAGTAGGTAAGTTAGTAAATCTGGTGCTGCAAAGTGAGGTACTTTTATCCGATTACATCTATTTTTTTCAGTGAAAGATGAAAAAAGGTCATCAGCTGAAGAGGAAGGCTGTAGGAAGTTTGGGAAGAGAGGAAAAATATGCAAGAGCTATCTCAGAGTGAGAGACTGAATGCACTATGTAAGTACAGTAAGACTGTCAAATAGTATTGTGCCCATCAATTTTATATATACTCATATAATAAGAAAGAACAATCAGAATGGCTGTGTGATTTTCTCCTCCAAGGGCTAACTTTTTGAGCACAACCAAAAAAGTGGCAGTTTGAATATTTAATCAGGGTTAGAAGTAGGAGAGAGGACAAAGTATATGAGAGAGTTAAATTTTGCTGAAAACCTAAGAAAATAAAGTCTTCTCCCTTACCTATATTTATACATTTATAGCACTGTTATGAATTTAAAGAGAAGTTATGTCCCAGTTTTTTTAATTTCAAGAAAACCAGAGACAGACTATATAATTCAGTAAATTACAATGTGCTCAAGAAAATCTTGAATTTTGATCAGACATGCTAAAATTCCACTGTGCAAAATATATACACATAACATTATCAGAAAGATAATCTTACCTTGGTGTTTCCCAGGAAGTCTCTATATTCTCTTAATATTTTTTGGTTTCTAAATAGCCCTTTATAAAAAAAGAATTACAAAGTACATTTAGCTCATACGTATTCTATCAGTCACATTTTAGGTTAACACAATTATTCTCTTTAAGAGTATGTTAAATATGTTCTACTGGCAATCAGCAAAAATATTATTATAAAAAATCTGGATCTGCAACCTGAATAAAAAATGGGCAAAGGACTAGAACAGACCTTTCTACAAAGATGATATACAAACAGCCAACAAGCACATTAAAGGATGCTTATATCAAACTCATTATTGGAAAAATGCAAATTAAAACTACAATGAGGGGGGCACCTGGGTGGCTCAGTCGTTAAGCATCTGCCTTTGGCCCAGGGCATGATCCCAGGGTCCTGAGATGGAGACCTGAATCAGGCTCCCTGCTCTGCTGGGAGCCTGCTTCTTCCTCTCCCACCCCACCTGCTTGTGTTCCCTCTCTCACTGGCTGTGTCTCTCTCTCTGTCAAATAAAATCTTAAAAAAAAAAACAAAAAACTACAATGAGGTATCACCTCACACCCATCAGAATGTCCATTATCCAAAAACAAAACAAAACCAAACCCAGAAAATAACAAGCGTAGGTGAGGATGTGGAGAAACTGAAAACCTTCTGTATGCTGGTGGGACTATAAAATGGTGCAACTGCCATGGAAAGAAACATGGACAGTTCCTCAAAAAATTAAAAACTACCACATGATCTAGCAATCCCACTTGCTGGTATACATTAAAAAAAAAAATAAAGCAAGCAAGCAAGCAAGGAGGGTCTCAAAGAAATATTTACATACCCATATTCAGAGCACTACTATTCAGAATAGCCAAGAAGTGAAAGCAACCAAAATGTCCACGGATAAACAAAATGCAGTATATGCATACAATGAAATATTATTCAGACTTAAAAAGCAAGGAATTCTGGCACACAGATGAACCTTGAGGACATTAAGCTATGTGAAATAACTGAGTTAAAAAGACAAACATTGTATGATTCTATTTATATGAGATAGCTATAGCAGTCGAATTCATAGAAACAAAGTAGAACAGTGGTTACCAAGGGCTACAGGTGGGGGGAAAGGGGAACCCACTGGTTAACAGAGTTTGTTTCACACGATGAAAAAGTTCTGGGGGGGCGCCTGGGTGGCACAGCGGTTAAGCGTCTGCCTTCGGCTCAGGGCGTGATCCCAGCGTTCTGGGATCGAGCCCCACATCAGGCTCCTCCCCTATTGAGCCTGCTTCTTCCTCTCCCACTCCCCCTGCTTGTGTTCCCTCTCTCGCTGGCTGTCTCTCTGTCAAATAAATAAAATCTTTAAAAAAAAAAAAAAAAAGTTCTGGGAAGAAAATTTCTAAAGATTTGTTTCATAACAATGTGAATATACTTAATTCTGTTAAAATGATAAATTCTGTTGTGCTTTTTAACACAATAAAAAAAGGCAGGGAGAAATCTAGATTTGCAATGAAAGAAGGGTATGTATGTATGTATGTATGTATGTATTTGAGGGAGTAGGAAGGGGCAGGAGAGGGAGAGAAAGAATCTTAAGCAGGCTCCATGCCTAGTGCAGAGCCTGAGCGGGGGGCTTGATCTCACAACCCAGAGATCATGACCTGAGCTGAAATCAAGAGTTGGACACTTAACCAACTGAGCCACCCAGGCGCCCCAGCAAGGCACTTTGATATAAGATTCTCTTCTCAATATTATCTAAACATAGGAGCTACGTAATCTTGATAGAAGAACCAATTTTTCATTTTTTAGCTCAAGGTTTAAAAATACAAGAAAAATGGGGCGCCTGGGTGGCACAGTGGTTAAGCGTCTGCCTTCGGCTCAGGGCGTGATCCCGGCGTTATGGGATCGAGCCCCACATCAGGCTCTTCTGCTATGAGCCTGCTTCTTCCTCTCCCACTCCCCCTGCTTGTGTTCCCTCTCTCGCTGGCTGTCTCTATCTCTGTCGAATAAATAAATAAAATCTTTAAAAAAAAATACAAGAAAAACAAATTTCTATTACTTTATTTTCTCAAATTGTGTTTGAATATTTCTTTTAACGTATGTACAGCCTATTCATGGTATCATTATTTTAATAGCAGAAGACTGGAAACAACCTATGGGGGAGTGATTGAGTAAACTATGGTGTACCCCCCAAAATGGAGTATTATAAAAGGAATGAAGAAATGTCTCTATTTACTGCTATAGAATGGTCCTCAGGACATAATGCCAAAAAAAAAAAAAGCAAGGACAGAAAGTACACCTTATTTATGAAAGGGGGCGGGGGGGTTGATACCTGTATATATGCTATTTCATAATATATTTTTTAATGGAAAAAATAACTCCAAAACTAATTTTTTAAATGGTTACCAACGCGAGAAGAGGAATAGGGTGGAAGAGATAAGGATGGAAACTAAATTTCTCTAAAGGTTAGGTCTGGTAGATGTGACTCTGGAATCACGCAAATATTTTACAAAATTATAAAATAAAAATCAAAATTATTTCTAAAAATCAAAAACGAAGTGAAACAAATGAACCTAATTTTACATCTATTTGATGGTTTATCCATGCAGACAGAAATTTCAAGTGAATTTAAAACAAAGATATGTAACCATACGTCCCTAGTAGAATATATACTAAGACAAAAAGTCAAGAAAACTTAAATCATCCTGATGGTAATAATATTGGTATTACTATTTTGAAACTACACTGTATTCTTTCTGTATGTGTGTATACACATGTAAGAATAAACCAAAAATATAATTAATTATATTAATGGATTAAGAAATAAGATTTTCAGGGGCGCCTGGGTGGCACAGCGGTTAAGCGTCTGCCTTCGGCTCAGGGCGTGATCCCGGCGTTATGGGATCGAGCCCCACATCAGGCTCCTCTGCTATGAGCCTGCTTCTTCCTCTCCCACTCCCCCTGCTTGTGTTCCCTCTTTCGCTGGCTGTCTCTATCTCTTTCGAATAAATAAAATCTTTAAAAAAAAAAAAAAAAAAAAAGAAAAGAAATAAGATTTTCAGTGTAAGAAAAGAGTAACAAAACACAACAGAAAAAAAGAAAACATAAGTTTTTCAGAATAGGCTATATATCTTCTCTCTTAAGAAAAATGAAGTATTTCCTATTACTGTCCACTGGAAAGACCTTAAAAATATGCCAGCCTATTAAAAATGAGCACCTCTGGGGCACCTGGATGGCTCAGTTAAGCATCCAACTCTTGATTTCAGCTCAGGTCATGATCTTGAGGTCATAAGATAGAGCCCTGCATCAGGCTCCACGCTGGGCAAATAGGCTCCTTGGGATTCTCCTTCTCCCTCTCCCTTTGCCCCTCCACACCTCTTTCTCTCTATCTCAAAAAAAAAAAAAAAAAAGTACCCCTAATTCCCCAAGTACAATCTCTCAATTTTCTTACCACTAAAAAGAAACGGGGCTCCTTTCAGAGATGGGTAATGCCCGGTCTGGGACAGGACATGTACAAGATAAATCTGAAACAGGGGCGCCGGGGTAGCGCAGTCATTAAGCGTCTGCCTTCAGCTCCGGGCGTGATCCCCGCGTTCTGGGATAGAGCCCCGCATCAGGCTCCTCTGCTGGGAGCCTGCTCCTTCCTCTCCCACTCCCCCTGCTTGTGTTCCCTCTCTCGTTGGCTGTCTCTCTGTCAAATAAATAAATAAAATCTTAAAAAAAAAAAAAAGAAAGATAAACCTGAAACATCTTATTGTACCTAAGAGCAAGGACACTACAATACTAGGGTTACAACAAAGGGACTTCAGAACCAACTTGAGGTGCTTCCATTGGCCAAATATGGGACAATTTGAGCACCACTACTTTGCCTACTTTGTTCTTTCCTTTCTAGCATGTCTCCTCCACCCTCTTTCCCTTCTCCTTGATCTCCTTTCTTTCCCACCGCTCCCCTTCTTGATACTGAATTCTCATACTCTCAAGAAACTCTCTCTACTCCTTTTCTTCCTATATTACTGACTATAATTGTCTCTCAATTCCCACTTAGAAATTTCACCAACTCATCAAGGGAAGGTAATACTGTCACCTTTAAGCTTTAGAAATGTACAGAATTTAGAAATACAGTTAAAGAATTCAGATTCTCCTAAATAAAGCCTGACTGTCAAACAAAAATGTGTGTACATTTTTCTTAGATACTAGCACCTCTACCTCTATTTTAATCCTGCCATATTATATCAGTTCCCCAAAGTAACCAGAACTGAACTGCAGTGCAAGCATCTAATTCCCCAAGGCAATCTGCCCTGTTGGAGTAACACTGGATCATATCCTGTATTAGCATCTCTATTACCTAAAAGAACCCAATGGAAGCCTTTAACTGAATAGTGATACCAAAATTCTGAAGCTCCCTGTCCCCAATATATATTTCTTTTACTGAAATATTTCACCCCTGTGGATTTAACTGCAGCTCTCTTTAGCATATCTGTGAATATAAAAATAATCAACAACTGTTTGCTTCTTCTGAGAAGCCAAAACCCCACAGATACTAGGATTCACTGATTCTCCTTATTACTTTTCAAAATGCTAAACTAATGATTTAAAGGATATGGATTCTGCAAAAAAAAAACTACACTGGCTCAATATGCAGATGACTTAGTATTATATATTGCAGGTCTAATAGAACCTCAAATATATTCCTTATTCCTCCTGACTGGATTAGATGGAAAGAGACAAAATGTTTTCAATTTTGTCAAGAAAAGGAATAATCAGCAGAAGGTCACTCATTTTCTTTGCCTGAATTCACACTATCCAAAACCACCCTCGATCTTCAACCAAGGTGCAACTGAGAAGATATTCGGACCTACTGACAGATTACTGCAGGCAGTGCTTAGTGAACTTTCTAAAACAGTTCAACTATCACTATCATATAAACTAAAACAAATACCTGTTTTTTAGAGATATATACTGAAATATTTAAAGATGAAATGGACTGGTTTCAAAGTAATTTAGTAGAGTGAGGGTAAGGGAAATATAGATAAAACAAGGTTGGCCATGTGTTGATAATTGTAAAGCTGGGTGATGGATTCTTGAGGGGTTGTTACACTTTCCTCTGTACTTCTATGTCTGAAATCTCCCCACTGATGGGGGGAATGAAACAAAATGTGAAGAAGGAACATTAGGAAATATTCAGAACAAAAACCCGCAACAAAGTAGGGACAGAGGGAACATATCTCAACATCATAAAGGTCATGTATGAAAGACCCACAGCTAATATCATCCTCAATGGGGAAAAACTGAGAGCTTTTCTTCTAAGGTGAGGAACAAGACAGGGATGTCCACTCTCACCATTGTTAAATATAGTACTAGAAGTCCTAGCCTCAGCAATCAGACAACAAAAAGAAATAAAAGGCATCCTGGGGCGCCTGGATGGCTCAGTTGGTTAAGCGTCTGACTCTTGGTTTTGGCTCAGGTCATGATCTCAGAGTTGTGACACTGAGCCCCACACTGGATTCCACACTGGGTGTGAAGTCTGCTTAGGAATCTCTCTCTCTCTCTCTCCCCACCCCCCTGCCCTGCCCCACTCCCTCCCTCACTAGAAAAAAAAAAAAAAGGAAATAGGCATCCAAATCAGCAAGGCAGAAGTCAAATTTTCACAAATCACAGATAACATGATACTCTATGTAGAAAACCCAAAAGACTCCACCAAAATATTGCTAAAACTGATGTGCAAACTCAGCAAAGTCACAGGATACAAAATCAACATACAGAAATCTGTATACACCAAAATGAAACAGCACCAAAAATGAAACAGCAAAAAGAGAAATCAAGGAATTGATTCCATTTACAACTGCACCAAGAACCATAAGATACCTAAGAATAAACCTAACCAAAGACGTAAAAGGTCTGTACTCTGAAAACTATAGAATACTTATGAAAGAAACTGAAGAGGACACAGAGAAATGGAAAAACATTCTATGCTCATGGATTGGAAGAACAAACTTGTTAAAATGTCTATATTACCCAAAGTAATCTACATATTTAATGCAATCCCTATCAAAATACCACCGGCATTTTTCACAGAGCTAGAACAAGCAATCCCAAAATTTGTATAGAACCACAAAACACCCCAAATAGCCAAAGGAATCTTGAAAAATAAAAGCAAAGCTGGAGGCATCACGATTCTGGACTTGAAGCTATATTACGAAGCTGTAGTCATCAAGACAGTATGGTACTAGCACAAAAACAGACGCATAGATCAATGGAACAGAACAGAGAACTCAGAAATGGACCATCAACTCTATGGTCAACTAATCTTCGACAAAGCAGGAAGAATGTCAATGCAAACAAGACAGTCTCTTCAACCCACTGCTGTTGGGAAAACTGGACAGCCACATGCAGAATGAAACGGGACCGCTTTCTTACACCATACACAAAAATAAATTCAAAATGGATGAAAGACCTAAATGTGAGGCAGGAAACCCTCAAAATCCTAGAGAGAACACAGGCAGCAACTCTTTGACCTCAGCCATAGCAACTTCTTACTAGACATGTCTCCAGAGGCAAGGTAAACAAAAGCAAAAATGAACTACTGGGACTTCATCGAGATAAAAAGCTTCTGCACAGCGAAGGAAACAATCAACAAAACTAAAAGGCAGCCTATGGAATGGGAGAAGATATTTGCAAACGACATATCTGATAAAGGGTTAGTATCCAAAATCTATAAAGAACTTATCAAACTCAACACCCCAAAAACAAATAATCCAGTTAAAAAAATGGGCAGAGGAGAGGAAGAGACATTTTCCCAAAGAAGACATCCAGATGGCTAACAGATCCATGAAAAGATGCTCAACATCACTCATCATCAGGGAAATACAAACCAAAACCACCATGAGATATACTTCACGCTAACGACTAAAATTAACAACTCAGAGAAACAACAGATGATGAGAATGCAGAGAGAGGGGAACCCTCTTACACTACTGGTGGGAATCCAAACTGGTATAGCCACTCTGGGAAACAGTAGAGATTCTCAAAAAGTTAAAAATAGAGCTACCCTATCACCCAGCAATTGCGCTACTAGGTATCGACCCAAAGGGTACAAAAATACTGATTCAAAGAAGTACGTGCACCCCGTTGTTTGCAGTAGCACTATTAACAATAGCCAAATTATAGAAAGAGCCCAAATGTCCATTGACTGATGAATGGAAAAAGAAAGTGTGGTGTATATATACGATGGAATATTACTCAGCCATCAAAAAGAATGAAGCCTTGCCATTTGCAACAGTGTGGATGGAGCTAGAATATTATGCTAAGCAAAATAGTCAGAGAAAAACAAATACTATATGATTTCACTCATATGTGGAATTTAAGAAACAAAACAGATGAGGGGCGCCTGGGTGGCGCAGTCGTTAAGCATCTGCCTTCAGCTCAGGGTGTTATCCCGGCGTTCTGGGATAGAGCCCCACATCAGGCTCCTCTGCTAGGAGCCTGCTTCTTCCTCTCCCACTCCCCCTGCTTGTGCTCCCTCTCTCACTGGCTGTCTCTGTCAAATAAATAAAATCTTAAAAAAAAAAAAAAAGAAACAAAACAGATGAACATAGGGGAAGGGAACAAAAAAAAAAAGGAAAGGGAGGCAAACTATAAGAGACTCTTAACTACAGAGCACAAATTGAGGGTTGATGAAGGGGAGGTGGGGACAGGATGGGCTAAATGGGTGATGGGTATTAAGGAGGGCACTTGTGATGAGCACTGGGTGTTATATGTTAAGTGATGAGTCATTAAATTCTACTCTTGAAACCAATATTATGCTATACGTTAACTAACTGGAATTTAAATAAAAACTTGAAACAAAATAAAATTTTAAAAATAAAAAGTAGGTAACTCCAAAAAAAAAGAAAATATTCAGAACATACAAAATTAGGAGTTAAAATCTACCAAAAACTCATGAAAATCAATTTAAGAAGACACACAATAGGAGTAAAGGATATAAAAATTATCACAGAATTTAAAAAAATAAACATATTAAAAGATAACCAGTAGTCATCAGAGAAACTCAAAATTAAAGATACCATCTGTTGCCCATCAAATACACAACAAAGTTAAAACAATGGTAACATGCAGCATTGTCAAGGGTATGAGGAAATAGTCACCGTCATACACTATAAGTGTAAATGTAAACTGGCACCATATTCCTTCAGAGAATATTTTAACAAATTTTAAAATGCCCATGTCCTTTGACCCTGAAATACTACTAACATTTTATCCCATGTATTTGTAATAAGAGCATAATATATTATTACATATTTAACAAATATGACATTCACTAATGTGTTGTTTTTTTTTTTTTTAAGATTTTATTTATTTATTCGACAGAGACAGAGACAGCCAGAGAGAGAGGGAACACAAGCAGGGGGAGTGGGAGAGGAAGAAGCAGGCTCACAGCAGAAGAACCTGATGTGGGGCTCGATCCCTTAACGCCGGGATCACACCCTGAGCCGAAGGCAGACGCTTAACCGCTGTGCCACCCAGGCGCCCCACTAATGTGTTCTTTTAATGGTAAAAAAAAAAAAAATTGGAGAACATAAAGCTTATTACATCCATACAATGGAATACTATTCAGCTATTAAAAAAGAATGAGAGAGAGGTAGATTTCTGTATATAGACATGGAAAGATGTTTATGGTTACACTGGTAAGTATAAAGAACAAGATGCAAAACAATAGGTACAGTGTCACCCAATTAATGTTTAAGTGAAAAAAAAATGTATGTATATAAATTTGAAAATGCATCAAAAATATTCTGGGTAGATATATCCCAAACTGCCAGCAACAGTTATCTACAAGAAGTAAAATGAGATGGTAACTAGACAGAATGAAAGGAGACTTTTTATTCTTTATAATTTTGTATTCTTTTTTAAATCACAAGGGTGCATCACTTTTGTCATTAATGAATACATACATATATATAAATATATATATATAAATCAAAGAATTATATAAATTACATTTCACATAATCCTGAATTCTAATTCTATAAAGGTGGCTTTGTCACTCAACTACTGGACTGTTAAATGCCCTGAGAGTTTTATTTGCAACTAAATCTGAAGCATCAAGCACAGCTTCTGGTTCACAGTAAATGTTTGACAAATATTTGCTGAATGAATTAAAGCAGAAATGGGGGCAGGGAGCACCTGGGTGGCTCAGTCAGTTAAGCATCCGACTTTTGGTTTCAGCTCAAGTCATGATCTCATGGGTCATGAGATCAGCCTGGCATCAGGTTCTACATTTAGCAGGGAGTCTGCTTCTCTCTCTCTCCCCTTCCCTCTACCCCTCTCCCAACTCATGCGACTCTCTCTCTCTCTCTGAAATAAATCTTTAAAAAAATTTAAAAAGTAAAGTAGAAATGGAGAAACTGAATTAACAGACTTTTCTGTAAGAAAGCACTACCTCTTTTAGAACAAGTATAATCTTCAAATCAGACCATAAATTGTAATATTCATATATCTTATAATAAACCACTGACCAGCTTTGTTTCCTCTCATCATCTTTAAAGAGCTATAGAGGAGAAAACCAAAAAAAATAAGAAACTGTTTTTTATTTTTTTATGATTTAATTTGTGAGAGAGAGCGAGCACGCACGCACACAAGCAGGGGGAGCAGAAGAGGAGAAGCAGGATCCCCATTGAGCAGGGAGCCCGATGCGGGACTCAATCCCAGGACCCTGAGATCATGACCTGAAGGCAGATGCTAAACCAAGTGAGCCACCCAGGTGTCCCGATACTGTTTTTAAAAAAGTGGCAATTGGTATTTGCTAGAACCAACAGAGCCAAAGCCAAGAGGCATACAACTATTAGGGAGTGCAATTATTACCTACAAGTTTCTTTTCAATTAACTCCATTTGAAATTGGATATACTTACTTTCTCTGTACTCTATTTCTGCTTCCTTACGCAGTTTTTTCTCTCTGGCAAGAGCTTCAGGGCTTCCCCAAACTTCCAAAGATCTGTGCATACACACATAGCCATCAACAATGGACCACTTTAATGACTTTATTGTAATCATAATTAAATTAAGATGAACTATAACTACATGAGGATCTTACAATTAAGCATAAGATCCTTTAGGAAAAATATAAAGCACTTAAGAAATTTTTCTAAATTAAATCTAAACAGTAAGAGTAAATTCAACAGCAAATTTTCTTCTAAATTATCACATACTTTTAGTTAACTAGTACATACTAGTAATTCGCAAACAAGTTTGCAAAGATGAAAATACTTTGCTTTTAAAATACATCATTTAAAAACCTCTGAGTCTATCTAATATGGGTTTGTATTAATACAAAATTTGGCTTGTACATTTATTCTAAAAGAAGTATGTTCTCACTTTGCCTCCACATCTGATCTCAAGTATACAGTAAAGGACTCGGTATCTTCATGAGGACTTCGTCGTCTGATTTTCCGAAGTTGTTCTAGATCACTGAAGAAAGAAACATGCTGAATTTATTCAGAAAAGGTTCATATAATTTTTGTTCTTAGAAGCATTATTAGGGGTAGATAAAAGCCACTACCTAGATCCTGATCTTTAAAGGCTATACAGATCAGTTTAAAGATAGCATTTTGTACACAAAAATTGGTCTAGAGACAGTGAAAAAATTAAAATTATTCTTGATGCTCACTAAAAATACCATAACATAATATGCAGAGATTCAACTCTTTCATTGGTGTTTGCATTTTATCTGCTATGGACACCCCAATGCAATGTCTAATGTATGAAAAAAAAAGTGGAAAACACATGGCTTAGAGTACCATCCTCTACTTAAGAATTTAAATTTAAAATTTATACTCATACTTGTTTATATCCAGATTAATACTAAGTGGTGATACTAAATGGTAATACTATTTATAGGTATAAAGTCATAAAGAGTATCTGTCAATTCTGTTATTTATTTTCCATTCTCTCGAATTCTGAAAGGTTTCATCAAGTCACTGCTAAATAGTCATTCTAAATTTGATCACTGTACTTCCTACAGAAATTTTATAAGAGTTATGAAAAGGCCTATAAATAAAAAGCTGGTATAAGTTCCAAGAAATTAAACTTGGGAGTTTACTGGGTACTTGGCTGGCTCAGTCAGTGCGCGTGTGACTCTTGATCTTGGGATTGTGGTTTTCAGCCCCACACTGGGTATAAAGACTACTTAAAAATAAAATCTTTAAAATAAATACAGTACAGTACAATAAGTCAACAACCATCACATATTAGTAAAAAGCTTGGACAAGGTATCAAAGATATGTATTCTAACCCCCTGATGCTGACTCAGTAAATGAGCTGGGTCATCACTGACATCTTTACTATGCTTCCTGGCCTACAATGTGGAGACAGCAATACCTAATCTACTTAATTCACAAAATTTTTGTGAAAACTAAATGAAATACTTCATGTGAAACAGGACACTGTTTTACATCAATGTCCCAAATGCCTGTTAATAGTTATGGGAGTTATAAAACGATTATAAGAATTCTTATTTCTGGATAATATATCATAGAGGATGTGCCCAGGAGGGAGAGGGAAAAAAAGGCTAAATCTGATGACTAAATTGCCAAGAAATTTAACATGTATTATGGCTTTTTTAGGCAGACACAGAAAGGAGGGGGAAATTTTTAATTTGTGACAAATATCTCAACAAATCTCTATGATTACAAGAAATTAATATCAAAAAGATATCAGAAGAACTTTACGCTCAACAGAGTTGGAGTGTGAACATAAATGTAACTAAATTACTCAACTCTGCTAGCCAAATAAACCAGAAACTTTAAAAAGTTAAACATAAAATTACACCAATATCTTATTGATAAGATAATATCTGCCACATATTAACATAATAATAAAACTCCTACGGTTCTTGTGTGATATAGACATTTTGAAAAACCTGTTTTAAGATACCATCAAAGACTGTAATTGCTCACACTGAAGCAGAATTAAGTTTAATAAGCTAACAATTTTAACATTTTTTTAACTGAACAAAATGGTTCTTCAATTTAGGAAGGAGTCATGGGAAAGTTTCCACATGGATAGTAGCAAGTAACACATTCTAAGAAATAAATGGTGATTTAGATTAGACAGAACTACAACATTTAAAAAAAAACAAACTGCTGTACCTGGATTTAAGGCAGAACTCATTTATTGCTCTGACTCCAGTGATGAAATTATTCTGAGTATACTTTGGTCCATATTCCCTCTTCTTAAGGACTGCTTTGACTAAATTCAAAAATATAAAAAAAATAACAAATATGCACATTAGAAATGACATTTGAAGATGAACATATGCTGACACTTTAGTGGGTTCACTAATGAGTTTCACAGAAAACTGATGTTTCTGATGCACTGAATGGCATCAGAAAAAGACAATCTCTCAAGTGCAGAATAGGACAGAATTCCATTTGTAGCCATCTAGATTTTATCTCCATAGTCACCTGCAACTGACGCCAAAATGTCAATCCTTTGTCTAATGGAAACCCTATATAGGTATTCCTGGTCTGTTTAAATTGTACTAATACAATATAAATTGTCTAGGGTCTAAAAATAATAATAATAAATTGTCTGGGGTCAAATGAAAATGAAGTTTCAATAAGAAAATTACATGCTCGTTCAATGTTTTTCAAACTGTAGGGTGAAACCAGCATTTTATAAAAAATGAAAATAGAAAGTGATCAAAGAGTACCACATACAATGAATAAGTACTTTTTGTGAAAACTTTTGTTTCAGTTACATACAATAACATGTATATACATATATGTGTGTGTGTGTATATGTGTGTGTGTATATATATATGTGTGTGTATATATATATAGTAGGTCCTTAGTATTTATGTGAGTTGCAGTCAAAAAAGCAAGAAAGCTGCTAGACTTTTCACATAGTCCATATGAAAGCTGAACTAAAGAAATATTTTTAACAGTTAAAAATTACAGAACGTTTATTACAGAGTATAGGTAAAATACTGCCTTCTAGTAAATCGTTTCCCTTTTACCAAGATCAAATTGTTCATTAAAAATCTCAGAGGTATCAATAACAAAATACCAATTTGGTATCAATTATAGTTTGTGAATTAAAAATTACACTCAATATAGGTCTATATTTATAAATCATTATAAAGTGAGGCTTTTGGTCATATGACATAGATAAATAAAATAGGCAAATATCTGAAGAGCAAGGGCAAAACAACAGAAAGTCATATGTTCTGTTTCAAACTGTCACCCTGTTACTTCTTTTCTATTCTCAGATATTAATTAATGAGTTTTCCACTGTACTTTGAAGTGGAAAGAACAAATTAAGACTAAAATGATTCATCACTACAGTAGGTAAAAAAGACTCAAAATAACATATTAACTATTAAAATCAAATGCACAAATAATAAGAACATTCCAAACAAAGTTCAATATAAAAATAAAAACTTTATTTGAAAAAACTACATCCAAGGAAGTTCAGGTTTCTTTTTCCATGACTTTCAAGTCTCTACACTGCCCTACTCTAATGATCCTAAAATTCTATATCCAGATGAGCTTCTCTGGAGCGAAGAACTACTTCCTTTTAAAAGATGAGTTTTTTTATATTACTTTTTAAAGATTTCTTCAAAGTATATAGAAATCCCTACTGGCCTGTCCTAGCCCAGATTACTGACGATGATGACGGCAATTATGTTAATTATTCTTAACTGTAACTGTATACTACGGATCATCTTTAAGATTATCCTAGAAAAGAAATCCCATTTTTAGCACAATCTTATAGGGAGAAAACTTTGGCCCAAGGTAAGTGCCCAAGGCCATACAGCTAGTACATGCTGGAGCCACAAACTGAGTCCTCTTTCATCTGATGCCAAAGCCATGGTGCTTCTAGTCACAGTTACCGGCCCTGTACAACACGCTGCTTTGGAGACAGGAGCCTATTGTTACAAAGAGCAGAGCTGCAAAGAAGAATGCCTTCGTCATTCAGTTATTCCTAAAAGAGAAAGTTGGACAAGAATGTCCAAAATCTATCTGGATTTGAACATGCTGTAACTGAAAGGTATTGGTCTCTTTTTCTTTAATCACATTACTTTTCTAAAAATGATAAAGCAATTGATGACTTTTATTTGCCATTGCTCCCTTCTTTGGGCTTTTGAAAAAACAATTACCACAAAATTTATAACCAGAATGCAAAGTGAACTTCAGTAGAAAATTAGCTTATAAGCAGGAGAATAAATCTTTATGGTAGGTATAAAGAAAAGTAAAAATGGACTGTACACTCAGAATAATATAAATATACAGAACTCTATATAAACTAATTTTGTACATTTAAATCAAAACACCATTATAATAAAAAATAGAATAAAATATATTTACCTCTTACTTGGAGAGAGTCTTGCTTAATAAGTGGAGCTTTCAGTTCAGCGCCTATATTTTCTGCTATAAAGTTTATTTAAAAAGTAACAATAAGTAGTTGCTTTCATACAAACCTATAAACTTAATATTAGCTAACAATCTGGCAATATATAAAAAAGATAATATATGACAGACCAAGTTGGATTTATGCTAGGAACTCAAGAATAGTCAAACATTAGTAAAACTATTAATGCCCCTCATTAACATACTGAAGGACAAAAGCTATAGAATCATTTCAGAAGCTAAAGAAAAAGCATTTACTAAAATTCAACACCCATGCAAGCTTCAAACTTTTTTGAAAATTATCACAAAAAGGAATTTCCTTAAAAAAAATAAACCTCTAACAAACTCAATGGTGAAAATTTAGATGCATTTCTTTAAAATAAGGAACAAAACGAGGACACACACTATAAATCCTTATACTCAAAACTACACTAGAGGGGTGCCTGGGTGGCTCAGTCGGTTAAGCAACTGACTTTGGCGCAGGTCATGATCTCAGGTCCTGGGATTGAGACCCGTGTCGGGCTCCCTGCTCAGCGGGAGGCTGCTTGTTCTTCTCCCTCTGCTCCCTGCTTGTTCTCTGTCTCTCAAATAAATAAAATCTTAAAAAAAAAAAAAAACAACCCAATTCTAGAGATATTATTCAATGAGGAAAGGATGACTACCAAGTGGTTACTGCAACAACTGTACAATTCCCTCCCCCACAAAATAAATGAATAATTAGATAAAAATTAAAAATTAAACCTATCTCACCCCATAAACAGCCAATTTCAGGTGGATTAAGGACTTACATGTTAAGGCATTTACAGGCCTAACAGACAACAACAGAGAATATTTTTAGCTAGAGACAGATTTCTTAAACAAGAAAAAATGAAATTAAAATTCAAAACTTCTGTCCATCAAAAGATCCTTAAAAAAAAAAAAAAGAAAAAGAAAAGCCTCAAATTGGGAGAAGATATTTCTAACAAATAGGATCAACAGAGGATAACTATCAATATATAAGAATTCCTCCATATCAACAAGAAAAAGACAACTCGTTAGAAAAATAGAGAAGACAAGAATAAGAAGGAAAGGAAATACAATTAACCAATAAACATATGAAGAAATGGCTGCCTCATTATGGACAAAATTCAAACGAAACCACAAGAAGCCATTTTACAACCATCAGATTAGAAAAAATGAAAAAATGTATCAATATCTAATGTTGGCAAGGATACGGAGCAATAGGAACTCATACACTGCGGTGGAAATAAAAACAGGCACAATTACCTTGCTAAGCAAGTTGCCATTATCTGATACAGCTGAACATAAGCATAGCTTATGACCTAGCAAAATTCAACTTCTAAGCCAATATATTTGACTTAATAGGAACGTGCACAAGAGTACAAGGAGAAAAGTGTATGAGTGTTTCAGAGCAGCACTGTTCTGTTGCTTCAAACTGGAAACCCAAATGTACATAAGCATGAGAAAAGACAGATAGCCCATGTTTTAGTCACAGATTTTATACAGTAGTGAACATAATAAATATAATAATGGTTATCTTTCTTTGAGCCTTTACTATGTGACAACCACTATTTATTCTAAGCACTTCACATTTATCAACTCATTTAATTCACACAACCGTCAAAAGTACCTACTCTAATTATCTACACAAAAATTAATGAACCAGACACATACACTGTTAGGATAAAGCTTAGTAAAATTTAATGAAAAAAGTAAATCACAAAAGCATACACCCAATAAGTTATCACACACTAAAGTATAAAAACAAGCTAAACAATTAGAGATACATACAAATATCTCAAACTATTCTCTTTTCTAGAAATCAGCAGAAAATTCAGGATAGTCACTTTGGTTTTTCTTGTGTTTTTTTTTTTATTTCAAGATTTTTTTTTAAAACAGATTTCTCTATCTTAAGAGATCAAGAGTTGCAGGCTCCACCAACTCAGCCAGCCAGGTACTCCTCAAAACACTTTTTTTTTTTTAAAGATTTATGAGGAAGAGGGGCAGAGGGGGAGGGAGAAGAAGAGGGAAAAAAATCCTAAGACGACTCCACACTAAGTGCAGAGCCCAACGCAGGGCTTGACGCCAGAACCCTGAGATCATGACTTAGCCAAAACCAAGAGTAGGACGCCCAACTGACTGAGGCAACCAAGCACCCCAAGATACTTTATTTTTAAAACAGGTCATAACACTAAGCTTTTGGCCCATTCTGCCAATGTGTAAGCTATAAATGATTGCCCAGCAGCTGAGGCACTCTTCAGTGGCATGTTTGAGAAGTGAATAAAAATCCTATAAAAACAAATATTCAAATAGTTTCCACAGGAACACAGATAGCTGACCCCATCTCCTAGCCTTCCATATTGCTGCATCTGTGCCAACCCTACATACAAAGACATTTCAAAACTAGCAGTAATTAAGTTAAATGGTCCCCCCACATCCCACCATTCAAGCTAAACTCAAAGTTAACAGCTACAGGAGGGGCACCTCCGCGTGAATTCTGGCTGAAGCATCCCCCTGGCAACAGGGGATGCTTCACCCACTCTCCCAAGCACAGGACACAGGCAGAGGGCTGACGTACTACTCCTCCGCTTCGGGTGGGAAGTCATGGTTCTGGATTTGCTGCATCAGTTGCCATGCTGGCCCCGACATCTTATAGTACATAGTGGGCCTCTGGTACCCACCAGAAGCAGCAGCAACAGTGTGAGCACCCACGTTTTCAAAGAGCATCCAACTGCCCACATGCATCTTGGACAAATCACAGCTCTCAACAATGTGATGAAGGGCGTCACATGTTGGTCCCAATATGCTAGTTGAACAGTACCTCGCCTCTGGTTTCAGTCTCTTCTGCAGAAGGGGCTTCACATGTGCATGATCATAAAGGATCCAATTAAATGATCCATATACTCCATCATTCATGTAATACATAAAGGCTTATTCACTCAACTCATCCTCATCATCAGACCCTGTCTGTTGCTTTAATACGAGTTTTTTGGCAATGACGTTAACTGAGCATGAAAGCTGCTGCAACATAATATCTGCCGCACTCAGCTATGATTCTCGATCCCGAGTCTGACTCTGACAGGAAATACTTGTCCAGTGCTGGGTTGATGACGCTGCTGATCTCTTCAAATTTAAGCTTTACGTCCTCAGATCCAGGAAAGCCACCACTGATATCAAGCAGATACACGTTGCAGCCAATCTCAGTTCCCAATGTCAAAGACACAGAAGGCATCAGAGATGGCCTGCACGAAGGTCTCAGGCTCAGACAGCCACTTCCCACGTGGAAGCTGATACTGATGACATCAATATTTAGCTCTCTCACCCATTCCAAAAGAATCCTGCTGGTTTTGAGTGTGGCACCAAATTTAACACTGAGACAGACTGCTTTGGAATCATCAGTGGCAATTCGCAAAACCAACTTTGCCTTTGGATGTGCCCTGGCAGCTTTCATCAATTCAACTTCACTATGCAAAAGTCATCATCTGGACTCCATTACTGGCAATGTACTTAATCTGAGACACTTGTTTACATGGATCTCCACAGATAATCCTCTCTGAAGGCACCCTTAGACTCTGCACCAATTGTATTCCAGTCTTCCTGGCACAGTCAAATCCTGTCCCAAAGGCAGCTTGGGTCTTCACTATGGTTCTATCATTGCATTTGAATGCATGAAAGGGGGTGACCCACGGAAGAGCTTTTATATCTCAGATGTTTCTTTAGAATGTCTCCCAGGTCTTCAATGTAGAAGGCATCCTTATTATCAGAAGACAAAACTTCATTAATTTTTTGGTCCAGAATGTCCTTGGCAGTAAAGCCTTCACGGAGGAAATGGCAGTCAAACTCTGCATTACCAAAGTTGTATTTTAATAGAGATGAGAATGATGAAGAGAAAGAAAATGTTGGTGTAGCAGATCAAAAGGATAATCCTAAGAGCAAAGAACTCTAGCAGCTGAGATAGCAGAGGATCCAGAACACGTCTTTGAAAACTTGTATTAAAATAAAAAGTGTTTCCACATATTTAGGTTTATCAGTGTACTTAAATGACATGCAGCACCATGAAATCTGACTACTTGAGTAGTGGTACATTTGGACTTTTGCCATTTTACTGTTTTCAGTTTGCATCTGTTTTTCTTTATTTTGCTTTTATTTTTATTTTGCCTTTCTTGCCATCTGTTAGATTGATAAAGTTATCTACACCTTCTTCCCGCCCCATTCCCTATGATGGTCTGAAATTTGTTATATTTCTTTTAAGATTCCACTTAAAAATTTAATATACTTTCCTGTAAAATCTTTCTAATCTGGAAAGTTATTCAGTATCTCAACTTTCCTCTAAACAAGAAAGAAAACGTTTAATCACGGGGGCGCCTGGGTGGCACAGCGGTTAAGCGTCTGCCTTCGGCTCAGGGCGTGATCCCAGCGTTATGGGTTCGAGCCCCACATCAGGCTCCTCCGCTGTGAGCCTGCTTCTTCCTCTCCCACTCCCCCTGCTTGTGTTCCCTCTCTCGCTGGCTGTCTCTATCTCTGTCGAATAAATAAATAAAATCTTTAAAAAAAAAAAAAGTTTAATCACGGAAAGCTTCTTTGATCTTATTATTCTTGACTAAAATTTTAGCATTTAATATTTTAAAAGGCTGTTCTTGTTTTTATCATCAATAGTTAATTTTACCCACACATTTTATCCCTTTCTTGCTCTTCATGGTCTCTTTTACATCCCAATGCTTTTTTCTTTTTTTTCAAAGATTTGAGAGAGAGAGAGAGCACACACACAAGCAGGGGGAGTGGCAGGGAGAGAAGAAGCAGGCCAGCTGAGCAGGGAGGCCGACACAGGGCTCGATCCCAGCACCCTGGGATCATGACCTGAGCCGAAGATAGACATTTAAACTACTGAGCCACCTAGGCGCCCCTCAAATGCTTTTTTCCCTCTGGTTTACTCTGTATCTTACACAAATACATACTTTAAGTTTCTTTTTTTAATGTGGGTGGGTTAATAGTAAATGACATTCATCTTTCTAGATGTGAAATATTTTTATTTTACCTTCACTCTGGACTGGTTATTTAGATCAGTGTAAAATTCTAAAGTAACATTCATTTTTCCTTTTACCCTTTCATAGATGTTACTCCAAATCACTCCTCCCTGAGTTTTCTGCATATTATGACAGATAAAAAGTCTACCTCAAAAGAGCAACAACTGGACTGACAGCATTTTCAGTTTTCTCTTTGGAAGCTTTTAAGTTGGGCTGTTTCTTGTTTTTGCTTTCATTTTTAAATCTGTGAATTTCTTTTTACTTAACCTGCTTGGTATTCAAAGTGTACTTTTGATATGAAGATTCTTATTTTGACAAAATCTCAAAAATTCTTATCGTCACTTTATATGCTTCTCCACCATTTCTCTATTCTCTCTGAAACAGCCTATTAAATGTAGGCTAGAGCTTCATGCCTCTTAAATGCCTTTTCATTTTTTTTTTTTTTAAATCTTTTTGCTTTCCTATGCACACTGAGGGTCAATTTCAATGTACTAATCCTCTACTTGATGATGACTATTTAATCTCTTAAACTTTTTAAAAAAGATTTACTTATTTATTTATTTATTTTAGAGAGTGAGAATGAGCGGAAGGGGTAGGGGAGAGGGAGAGAGAAACTCAAGCAGACCCCACACTGAGCCCAATGCAGGGCTCGATCCCAGGATCCGAAGATCATGACCTGAGCCAAAACCAAGAGTCAGACACATAACCAACTGCACCACCCAAGTGCCCCTAATCTATTAAATTTTTATTTTAATGACTACATACACTTTCATTTCTAAGATTTCTAGTTGGCTCTTTTCCAGATTTATTTGTTCTGATTTTACTCTGCCAGTTTATTTCAAAATATGAATACTTCATTTATTTTTTTGAGGATATTAAACTTATTTTAGAATCACCTACAGTTAATACACATTTGATTTTGTTGGCTTTCTTACAACTACGATTTTTCCTGTATTTTTATTTTTTTATTGATATAACTGACATATAAGATTTTATAAGTTTAGGGGTGCGTGGGTGGCTCAGTCGTTAAGCGTCTGCCTTCGGCTCAGGTCATGATCCCAGGGTCCTGGGATTGAGCCCTGCGTCAGGATCCCTGCTCAGTGGGAAGCCTGCTTCTCCCTCTCCCACTCCCCCTGCTTGTGTTCCCTCTCTCGCTGTGTCTCTGTCAAATAAATAAAATCTTTAAAAAGAAAAAAAAAAAGATTTTATAAGTTTAAGGTGTATAATGTGCTGATTTGAAATTTATATTTCAATATGATCCTTTGTGTACTTTTAAATTTTGGAATTTACAATCTTATTCTGAATAGGATATATCCTCTCACTCTCCTTCTCATGCTTTAGTGCTCAAAACTCAATCTGATCCTTCTGTCTTAAACTAGATTTCCTACTGCCAGTCTGAAATTCCCACCCTTCTATCCAGTCTCCAAACCAGCAAACAGTAGGTTCCAGCTCCTGTTTTTCCCTCGCCTCCCTACCCTACAGCCTCCTACAAGACAAAGCCTCACATAACAAATGAAAGAGACTAGTTCAGCCTCCTATATAACAGTGTTTGGGTAAGTTCATTTTTTTACAATTTTTTATTATTTTTTTATTGTTATGTTAGTCACCATACAGTACTTCATTAGTTTTCAATGTAGTGTTCCATGATTCATTGTTTGCGTATAACAACCAGCGCTCACTGCAATATGTGCCCTCCTTAATACCCATCACCAGGCTAACCCATTCCCCTACTCCTCTCCTCTCTGAAACCCTCAGTTTGTTTCCCAGAGTCCACCATCTCCCATGGTTCGTCTACCCCTCTGATTCCCCCCCCCTTCATTTTGCCCTTCCTTCTCCTAATGTCCTCCATGCTATTCCTTATGTTCCACATATAAGAGAAACCATATGATAATTGTCTTTCTCTGCTTGACTTATTTCACTTAGCATAATCCCCTCCAGTTCCATCCATGTCAATGCAAATGGTGGGTATTCATCTTTTCTGATGGCTGAGTAATATTCCATTGTATGTATGGGCCACATCTTCTTTATCCATACATCTGTTACAGGGCATCTCGGCTCCTTCCACAGTTTGGCTAAGTTCAAACAATGAGTCTGACTCCAGCACCTGGCTACGCATGTAGCACCTGTAGATCCATTACCCTAACCAAACCAAACCACTGTTTGCTAATGCCTGATTACAGACCAGAATCCAGCACCTTCTGTTACACTCCTTGGACATAGCACATCTTTTTTTGAGTCCAGCTGTTTCTTCAGTTTTCTCTTTCTATATTTTATTTATCACTCCAAGGAGAAGTAGAACAGATACCTCAAAGCATCTATTCACAATGCCATCTTGATCAGAATTTCTGCCTTAGCCACTGATTTACCTTTCTTCAAGGCTTTTAAGGATAAATTAAATGTCAACAGACTAGGCACTAACAAAGGCAAAACTCTCTTTGAAATAAAAGCAAAGGACGCCTGGGAGGCTCAGTTGGTTAAGCACCTGCCTTCCGCTCAGGTCATGATCCCAGCACTGGGCTCCCTGCTCAGCAGAGAGTCTGCTTCTCCTCCCTCTGCTCCTCTCTCTCTTTCTCTCTCACACACATGTGCACCAAAATAAATAAAATCTTCAAAAATAAAAAAAATGAAACAAAAAATCTTACATCTAATTTTTAGTATATTCCTAGGGTTTTTTTAGTGAAAGCCATTTTTTAGTGAAATGACTTAACAGGTTATATTATGTTTTGATAACTAAAACATATACCCAGAATCCAAAACTTTCCATCAAATCCTAAGTAGGTTATGATAATATATTGGTAAAATTAAAGATAACATTAAAAACACGCCTATTTAGGTGTGCCTGGCTGTCTCAGTCAGTAGAGCATGAACCCCTTGATGTCAGGGTTGTGAGTTTAAGCTCCACGTTGGGTATAGTGATTACTTAAAAAATAAAAAAGTAAATTTAAGGGGTGCCTGGGTGGCTCAGTCTCTTGAACGTCTGCCTTCAGCTCAGGTCATGATCCCAGGGTCCGGGGATCAAGCCCCGCATCTGGCTCCCTGCTCAGCAGGGAGTCTGTTTCTCCCTCTCCATCTGCCCCTCTGCCCACTTGTGCTCTCTCTTTAATAAATAGATAAAAATATTTTTTAAAAAAATAATAAATGAATTTAAGACACACTAATAACTACAACTTGTAACATTTGACATTGAACAATTCAATAATATTTTGTTTATCTTTATTTGCAAATTCTAAAACATCTTTATAAAATCTATATATCAATTTCTTAAAATTTTGTTTTGGGAGAGAGTAGAGTAGGGCAGACAAACCTGAAGGAAAAGCTTTCAAAACTCACCTAGTATCTGAACAACTAAAATCTATTGTCAAAAGCTTGAGACCCTCTTTTCCACAATGATCAAAGTAATTCAACCACATCACATGAAATGAGTTGTTCTAAGAATGGTATTTCTGGATATTTTTCTCTAGATGCTACTAATAATATAGTGCTAAGAATCATAAACAAGAAATGCTAGTAAATGGTTCAAACACATGTATGAATACTTATTTTGCACACCAACATCTTAACTTAGACTGTGTCACTGGAGTAGAATCCTTATGATTTCAATAAATAACTAGACAGTCTATCCATGAATATCTCTAGACACTTGCTAAAAGCTCAACTCCTGGCTGTTTGCCACACATCTGCTGTCATTAGCAAAATTAAAACTAATTTTACTAAAATTTAAAACATCTGAATGCTCCTTAAAAATTTAAGGATTCCTTAGCAAGTCTCTGCCTCTTAATGAGCTGTTCCTGACTTTACCATGTGATTTGAATTATTCAAAAGTCAATCTCAAATCCTTAAATATACAAATTATCTTTCAATCAAGCAATTTACTTGCTGTCTATCTAATGGCTAACAAATTCTAATTTGGCCTAAGCAAATTCTGAAAAATTGAGCCCAAAATAAAACCATGAATAAACAATGTATTTCTAATATAAGAAAATAAACTAACATTTTGATTGCAGTCAGCAGAGAAAAAAGAAACCTCGTCATGGATTTCAATTTCAAGCATTTCCTATAGCAGAACCAACATTAAGTACTTTTGCCTGAGTCTATGTTCACCTCAGAAGTGTATTATAACATAGTTTACCTTTAATTATATTATTTCTTCACTTGTTTCTCTTCCCATTTCTATGTTCCAATAAATATGGTTATTTCTGGAACTGAGGGACTCATTACACTCTCCATCCCTTCATCTTCTAACATCAAACTCTCAATCAATATTCGTTCCTGCAGTTCTCCATCATCACAAGGGAAAGACACCAAATTGCCTAAAACTGCACACTAAGCCCAAAGGGAGGATGGGGCTTAGGGAAAAGGATGAAAACATAGGCATTGAAAACACAAGCACAGGTTTCTCCAGGAATCTCTGAGATAGTCCCCTGTGAAAGACATCCAACTAAAGAAAAGGTAGTCTTGAAATGTTTAGTATTCCTCAAACATTCTCTTCTTCTGACACCATATTTTCACTGGTTTTTCTCCTATGTCTCCAGGCTGCTCCTCAAGTAGTCTTTGCAGGTTTCTCCTCTTCCATCTGACCCTTATTCATTGGGCATTTTTGTACTAGAAGATCTTACCTCCTCATTCTGAACTCCCTTCCTGTACTGTCTCAAACACACTCACGATTTCAGCTGTCCTGGGTATAGCTAATAACTACTCCCAAATCTCTCCCCAAGTTAGAACTCTGAAGTCACTCATTTACAAATATTTATTGAACCCCTATGGGCAAACCACTGCTCTAGGCACTAAGGCTCCTGCTCTCCATGGGGCTTTGGAAACAAGTAGTAGATGAAGAATAAGTAAAAGAAATATTGAAAATATCAATCAGTATTAACTGCTACTTACACAGAGAATTAAAATTAGGCTAATATTAAAGACTGACTGGGTGGCTGCTTTATTTTTTTAAAGGTTTTATTTATTTGAGAGAGAGAGAGAAAGAAAGAGAGGGCACGTGCATGTGCGTACACAAGCAGGCAGAGGGAGAGGAAAAAGCAGATTCCCTGCTAAGCAGGGACCCCATACGGGGCTCGATCCTGGGGTCATGACCTGAGCCAAAGGCAGACGCTTAACCGACTGAGTGGTTGGCTACTTTAGATGAAGTGATTAAAGAATGACTTTGTGCAGAGTTGACATTCTAACAAAGATGTAAATGACCGGAAGGGGTTAGCCATGTGTAGAAGGACACCTTGGAAAGAGAAAGCACCTAGAACAAAGGCCCTATAATGAGAACAAGGTTTGTATTTACTAGGAACCAAAAGAAGACTGGTTTGGCTGAAACATAATGAGCATGAAAGAGAGCGGAAGGAAGGATCCCAGGGAGAAGGCAGTAATACAGCCAAGAGATGATGATGTCTCACAGCAGAAAAGTAGCATACCCAACTGCCTACCAGTCATCTGTTAAGATGTCACAGAGGCACCTACAATTCAGATGTCCAAACTAAATCACCATCTTCTCATTAAAATACACTCTCGCTTTGGTATTCCCAACTTTAGAAATCAATGAATCATCTACACAATCATCCAATCCAGTCAGTAACCAGGCACCATGCTTTACTTGATCCTCTTCTCCCTAAATTCAATCACCAAGTCCTAATTATTCAGCCCCTAAATCTCCAGTTCAACTACTCACTTAAAAAAAGCATTGCCATTAACCAACCTAGTCTAGACCCTCACTTGTGTTACTGCTCTCAGTCTCCTTCCTTTCTAATCGGTTTTCCAGTCAGCAACTAATTATCTCTCTAAAATTTTAAACCTGATCAAGCACTACTCTACTTAAAATACTCTAAAAGATTCCCACTGCCTAGGAAAAAAAGTCCAAACTCCTCAACAAAAATCTGATCTGATTTTGTTTACCTCCTGATATCCTTTGTGCTCTCAAAACTACCAACATCACCACCAGGTCCTGTATTCACTAATCTAATCACACTAAATTACTTGCAGTTTTACCTTCTTTCTCTACCATTCATCACACCAATACCTAATTTTCTTTTAGGTCCCTAGTTAGATAACATTTCCTCATGGAAAACTTTCTCAACCACTCAAGACTCAGTTCAATACCCCTCTAAGTGCTCCTGCAGCATACAGTATTTCCTCCATCACAGTATTTACTATACAGTATTATATTTGTTTGCTTAACTTTGTTTTAGTAATTCTCTGTTTTAGTAATAAACTCAGAGTCATTCTATTTTGCTGCCATATAAAAAGTGTTCAATAAATACATCTTGGGGTGCCTGCATGACTAAGTCAGTTGAGCATCCGACTCTTGATTTCGACTCATGTCATGATCTCAGGGACGTGGGATTGAGCCCCAAGTCCAGCTCTGCGCTCAAGGCAGAATCTGCTTATCCCTCTCCCTCTGCTCCTCCCCCTGTTCCATCTCCAAATGAATAAATAAAATCCTTAAAAATAAATACTTCTTGAATAAATTAGTGAATAAAGGCCTTCATTTTAATGCTGCACAGCAGACTAGATACCCTTAACAAAATCTTTTCAAAAAACGATGCAAAGAGGGCAAAAACAAAAGGAAAGCAGAACCTCTACAGAATAAGTAAGAACACCAAAGCCAATCTTGCCCCTGAGATTTCTGTTGACTTTTACAGTCTTTGAGCTTCTACTTCCATTGCTGCTAGGGGCATGACAGACCAGATAACAAGACTACATTCTATTCAAGATGGAACATCTAACAGGGACACCCAGAAAAAAAGCTAGACAGACAGTATAGCTGTGAACTAAAAAAAATTAAAAAATACACACAGAAGGGAACAGCAAGAAAGCATGCCAACCTCTCCTTCGGTGTTAAATAGTGGGGATGAAAAACATATGGCTAAGTCAGCCCTCACACAAGTTTGCAGTCTGAATTCATGCTACCAAAGTGGTCTAAAAAGTCTAGAGCGAAGAATTTAAGTTAATTTGGTCCCAAGCTGTATTTCTAGCAGCTAACAGAGGCAGAAGCAAACTCTAAGCAGGAGTGCATCTTCAATCCAGAGAGACTTCAAATAGTTCCAAAATATAAAACTACATGGAAAATGAACAACTCTCAATTAAAAAACACAGATGTGGCATCATGAATGAGTGCACACAGGAAAAGATAATATAGTAAGAACCAAAAAATTTCAGACAGAATTTTCATTTATAGAATATAAAATAGGGGCGCCTGGGTGGCTCAGTCGTTAAGCATCTGCCTTCAGCTCAGGTCACAATCCCAAGGTCCTGGGATTGAGCCCCGCATCGGGCTCCCTGCTCGGCAGGAAGCCTGCTTCTCCCTCTCACAGTCCCCTTGCTGGTGTTCCCTCTCTCGCTGCCTCTCTCTGTCAAATAAATAAATAAAATCTTTAAAAAAAAAAAAAGAATATAAAATAGACATGTTTAATATGGTATGTAATAAAACAGGAGTTTGAAAACATAAGGAACAAGAGAACAAATAAGCAAGGTGAAAAATAAACAATTTCTAGAAATGAAAAATATAATCACTGAAATTAAAAACCCAACACACATATCAACCAGTAGATCAGAGGCAAACTAACAAAGGAATTAGCAAACTAGGCAGACCTAAGAAAATAATCCAGAATTCAGGCCAGAAAGATAAAGAAATACAAAATATGACAGAGAGGTTTAGAAACATGGAAAATAAAGCAAGAAAATCTAACACAATTCTAATTAGAGTTCCAAAAAGAGATAAAAGAACTGAGAACTGGCTCAGTCAGTGGAGCATGTGACTCTTGATCTCAGGGTTGAGAGTTCGAGCCCCATGCTGGGTGTATAGATTACTTAAAAATAAATGAGCAAAGGGGCACCTGGGTGGCAGAGTCGGTTAAGTGTCCGACTCTTGGTTTCAGCTCAGATCATGATCTCAGGGTCATGAGATCAAGCCCTATATCGGGCTCCATATCTACTTAGAGTTTCTCTCTCCCTCTCCCTCTGACTCTCCCCGCTGCACTTGCTCACTCTCTCTCTCTCAAATAAATTTTCAAATAAATAAGGAAATAAAAAAAAGAGAGAGAGAGAGAGGGGTGCCTGGGTGGCTCAGATAGTTAAGCATCTGCCTTTGGCTCAGGTCATGATCTCCAGGTCCTGGGATCAAGCCCCAGTTTGGGCTCCCAGCTCAGCAGGGAGTCTGCTTCTCCCTCTCCCTCTCCCCCTGCTTATGTTCTCTCTCAAATGAATAAATAAAATCTTTAAAAAAAAAAAAAAGAGAGAGAGAGAGAAAGAGAGAGAGAACTGAGAAAAGGTAATAGAAAGTGACAGAGAATTGTAGACTAGATCCTAGAAGCCCAACAAATCTCAGCAGTATAAATACATAGAAATACATACCTAGTATACAGAAATACATACCTAGTAAGATTGCAGTTTACACCAAAGAAAAAGACTCTCAAAATAAAGTTAATCAAATTTAAAAAGCAATAAAATAGAAAAGACATGAGAACAAAAGCATGACATGTGACTTCTCAACAGCAAGAGAAGCCAAAAGACACTGGAATAACATCTTAAATGAACCTTTACCATAAAGATCCTCACCTAAAGGAAGTTGTATAGGATGCATATCAGACAGAAAAACCAGAGAAATAAGAAAAGATGGTTAACAAAGATTTTAGAGAAATCTGAACAAATAACAATGTATATTGTATAGAAGGGAAAGAGCAGAACAGACACAAAATACTAGCCAATAAAGCATGTAAGTTGGGAGCAAGTGACCAGAATTAAAGCATTCTAAGTTCTTTATATTTTTCAGAAAAAAATGCAAACTTTTTAATTACCTTTAGACTTGGAAGTACATAGAGTATCTAACTCCCAAACAAGTGCATGTATGTGTGTGCATATGGGGGAGAGAGGATAATGCAATGAGAAAAAAGAAAAAGAAAAAAGCAAAAAAGTTTTTAAAGGCAAAAAAGAAATTAAAAAAAAAAAAAAACCCTCAAGGAAGCTCATGATACAATGGCAGAAATATGCCCAAACATATCAGTGATAACGGTAAATGTAAACAGACTGAATTTCCAATTATAAGACAAAGATTATCAAATCAGGACAAAAAAGGTTAAAGTCAAAGGATGGGAAAATTTATACCAGGCAAATAGTAATAAAATCTGGTAGCGATATTACCCCCCCCCCCAAAAAAAAAGAGTTGTTACATTAAAAAAAAAGGGTGTAATTCATCAGTGTAATGTAATGATTCTAAATGTTTATGTACCTAATAACAAAGCTTCAAAAAATATAAAGCAAAATTTTAGGGAGAACTGTTAAAGAAGACTGCCAAATCCATCAAGGCTATCATGGCTTAAATGCTTATTTTAGAAGAGAAGGAAGGTTCAGAATTAATGAACAAAACAGATACCTGATAATTTAAAAATGAATGACAGAATAAACACAAAGAAAGCAGGAGGATATAATTAAGTTAAGAATAAAAATTAACAAAACAGGAAACTAACATACAATATAAATGTTCAAGGCAAAAAAATATTACTTGAAAAAATAAAAAAATGAACAGAGCTCTGGCAAGATTAATCAAGAAAATGACAAACACTATTAAGAATGGGGGGAAAAAAGGCTATAACTATATATGCTGCTAAGAGTATACAGAGACTATTATGGACTTAATGCCAATAAATTAAAATTTTAGATTAAGTGGACAAACTTCCAAAAAAAAATAGAAATTACTAAAACTGAGTCAAAAGCAGAAAAATTAAAAGAAAGTAAATTAGCAGTTTAATAGCTTTCCACAAAGTAAACACTAATTCAGATAGTTTTGTACATAAGCTCTATCAAACATTCTAGGGACAAATAATCTTACAGAAGCTATTTGAGTCAACAGAAAAATAATTTATTTTAAAAGATTTATACATACCTGTTTCATCAAATGATGGTACTTTTTCCACTCTGAGAGTCTGTGATCCCTGTCCTTCTTTTTGAACATTTGTGGAGTATGACTTCACTTGACTCAGTGTATAAATATATGGGTGACTACAGCGAACCGTGTCTGAAAAACTTCCCAATGTCACTAAATTCTGCCATTCTACAAGAAAAAAAAATTAATTTCAAACAAACTCACAACAAAGATTTTATACCCAATAAAACATACCCACTATTAAAAAGAGAGTAATTTTACAGAATAACAATAAAACTTTCATTCTGCTAAATACCCAAATGCACCCACCCTTTCTATAGAGGTGTTTCACTGATCCCTAGGTGTATGGGGGCTACATTTTGTAAAGAAAAAATAATGATAACATTCCTATTCTCTAATTTGTAAATTTATTTATATGGGAAACTTTTTTAAGTGTCTTTTTAAAAAGATTTTATTAATTTATTTGAGGGAAAGAGAGAGAGACAGCGCACATGAGCAAGAGCAGACAGAGGGGCAGACGGACAAGCAGATTCCTCGTGCAGCCTGACACGGAGCTCGATAACAGCACCCCAAGACCATGACCTGGGCCAAAGTGCGATGTTTAACCCACTGAGCCCACCTAGGAGCCCCTGGAAACTTAAAATATGTAAAATCAGGTAAGACATTCTTATTATTCACCTCTTCTGAAACATCTCTGACATAGAATACTTTTTATTTTGTATGCTTGTTGCATGTTAAAAAAATGTTGGCATAATGTACTTCTCAGAATAGAGAACTCTGAGAGGGGGGAGGTAAGGAGGACTTCCTACTCAAAATTACCCTATGTCCTTCTTCTGCTAGTTAGAGATTTATTCCTTTCATTTCATAATCAATAAGTGAATTATATTAATCAGTCATTCATACTGTCACTGATTTTTTTAATCAGATAATTAGATCAACATTTGGTGAGATTCCTCAGTATATAGGAATTCTAATTGAGAGAAGAATAGAAGACTAATTACAAAGCACTTCAGCGGCTGCATCTGGCTGACTGTGGGCTTTGGAGGGCTGCAATACCAAAGAAAAATATATTCCACACTTGCACTGAAGTGGCAGAAAACTAAATCTGTCTCTACTCTCCTGTGACCCTTTTTTTTTTTTTACTATGAGTACTAGACCTTGAATACCTTGTGAATAATCTACATATTTTTTCAAGTGTTAGGTGAAATAATGAAGTTATATCATTAGAGATAATCAAGTTTTTCCTGAGAATAGAGAGTTAAGCATTTAAGGGCTGAAACTTTTTCTTTCTTTTTTCCCCTAAGGAATCTCTATACCCAACTTGGGTATTGAACTCACAACCCGGAGATCAAGAGTCACGTGCTTTACCTACTGAGCCAGCCAGGCGCCCCAAGGGTGAAACTTTGTAACTGCTTAATAATGATCTTCCAAAAATATTAACTCATGTATGTGCATGTACAGATATATGCCTTCCAAAATCAGGAAAATAAAACTTGTCTTAATGACTCAGAGAATTCATCAGGAACATAAGTTATCATGAATGTCAAAGATAAATCGAAAAGCATGAGGAACATAAAGCAGTATATTCACTCAAGCTTCAGGCTTGGAACTTTTTTTGAAAAACTTCCTGACTGTTTCACTTATTTGGCAAGTAATTGTTGAAGGCCCAGTATGTTTTTGGTCATTTGCCTCTATTTTTTAAAGGCTTACTCTAAAGTAAAGCAAATATAACAATGTACCTCCTTGCACATTAAAATCTGTAGCCTACTAGACAAATCTGTAAAGCAAGGGCTAAAGCAAATTTTCCTAAGAAACTCACCCTCCAGAAAAGCATCTTGTTTACCATGGCCACTGGTGTTCTGACTTGTCAGTCCTATTCAAAGTATCTTTTGTGACTATCACCTAACAAAGGCAATATGCCACCCATGCTTTTTTTCACCCGCTGATCAAATGCTTTTATGGAGACTGTGCTGAAGTGTTTAAAGAGAAACTACTTTTCAGACAACAAACAAGTATTTTGTTTTTTAAGATTTTATTTATTTTTTTGTCAGAGAGAGAGAGAGCACGCACAAGCAGGGGGAGCAGCAGGCAGAGGGAGGAGCAGGTTTCCCGCTGAGGAAGGAGCCCAACGCAGAACTCAATTCCAAGACCCTGGGATCATGACCCGAGCAGAAGGCAGATGCTTCACTGACTGAGCCACCCAGGCGCCCCTGAGACATAAAATAATTTAACTCATAAATTTTTCAGTATGCATTCTAAGAGACAAGAACTTTTTAAAACACAGCCAAACTACCATTACAACAAAATAAACAATGCCTTATATCATTAAATATCCTCAAGTTCCAACTGTTAAAAGTGTTAGAATTCTTATGTGTGAACAGATCCTAGTAAGATCCACACACTACTGCTGATTGAGATGTCTTTTAAATTTCCTGTACGCCACAGGATTTTTTTTTTTAAGTTGACTCCACAACTAGCACAGAGCCCAACACAGGGCCTGAACCCACAACCCTGAGATCAAGACCTGAGCTAAGATCAAGAGTCACACACTTCACCGACTAAGCCACCCATCCAAGTGCCCCCAGGATGTTTTTTTTTAAGAGCCATTTTTACATTGAAGAAACCAAGTTGTTTGCCCTAAATTTTTGTCCTGGTAGTTTTCCAGTCTGCATTTTGCTGACTTAATTCCCATGGTGTTGTTTAACCTGTTCTTCTATATGTTCTATAAATCAGTGGATGTAAAGGTTTTATCTAAATTCTGATTCTTTTAGAACAACACTACTTATTAAGCAGTGATGAGTTCTGGGGTGCCCGGCTGGCTCAGCTGGTAGAGCTAAGCAACTCTTGATCTCACGGTCATGAGTTCAAGCCCCATGCTGGACACAGATCCTACTTTTAAAAAAAAAAAAAAGGCAGTGATAAGTTGTTTCATCAGGAACCACATATTTGGTTGTCTCATTATTTGTGTAGTGTCTGCTGTTGTTCAATGCCCAGAACCATTTATCCATTAGGTGGTTATAAAATGGTGATATTCAGGGGTGCCTGGGTGGCTCAGTCGTAAAGCGTCTGCCTTTGGCTCAGGGCGTGATCCCGGCGTTATGGGATCGAGCCCCACATCAGACTCCTCCACTGGGAGCCTGCTTCTTCCTCTCCCACTCCCCCTGCGTGTGTTCCCTCTCTCAATGCCTGTCTCTCTGTCAAATAAATAAATAAAATCTTAAAAAAAAAGATGGTGATATTCAGATTTTACCACTTCTTCATTTGTCAGACTACTTCAAAAAAAGAAAATTCCCTACATTTACTTGGTTACCTAGCAGTATAGTTCATATAGGTAAATTAGGCTAAATTCTCTCCTTATTTATCAGTTCTCAAAATACTGAGTTCACTACCTACCATCCTTAAGTAGTGACACATTAATTTGTGTATGTATCATTATTTCATACATTTAAACATTATTTGATATATTTCAATCCACTTAGTCATTCTGATTAATGATCAAACTGTCCTATTTTTGGCCAGAAGGTCTCTTCAAATTAACTCCTGCATTTTCTTGACACTATCTTCCTTGCTAGCTGTTTTGAAATGTCCTTAATTTTTAACTTCAGTAGAATTTCAGGTATCAACAACTTTAAAAGTACACATTTAGCATTAATGCAAGATCAAAAATTGCACAAAACTTGAATACATTACCTTCTTTAACATTTTATACTCTAAAATTATACAGGGCTACATGTGATTCAATAAAACAAATATAATATCTAACACATAGTAACAGAAACACAACCATTTAAAAAAAAGAAATGCACGGGCACTTGGGTAACTCAGTCAGTTAAGCGACTGCCTTCGGCTCAGGTCATGATCCTAGGGTCTTGGGATCAAGCCCAGCATTGGGCTCCCTGCTCAGCGGGGAGCCTGCTTCTCCCTCTCCCTCTGCCGCTTCCCCTGTTTGTGCTTGCTCTCTCTAGTAAATAAAATCTTAAAAAAAAAAAAGAAAGAAACAACCACTTTTTAATCAATTATTGAATTCATTAATTCTAGGAGGCAGAAAAATAGTAAAAAAAAAAAATATATATATATATTACCCACCACTAATATACCCTTTCCTCAAGGTGACATCTAAAATAAGCTGCATACAGAAGATTAATCTTTGAGAGTTTGGCGCTCACTATTCTATGGGCTTGGACAAGGACTTCTCATTGCTGTATATATACGAGCTATTTCTTCACCAAGACTGCGGAGAGACTCTTACTTGTCAGTCTAGTTACAACGATCTTCTCTTGCTTTTATTTTACTGTTATTGTGTCTGTAGCTCCTAACAATCACTGCTGATAAGCACTTGCCCTCTCTCTCCTATCTGGTTTGTCACCTACCACCTACTCTGGCTTTCAGAGGGAATGTGGCCTTCTTTTTCAGACAACAAACAACACAAGAACTTTTTGTCTCATGCAAACTGACAATTCTGTCTACTGCATATGTTGCTTCTGCAATAACTATAACTAAAAACAAACAAAAAGATTTCTTGCAGTTTGTACTGTTTTCTTACTGGCTAATTTAAGGACTAGAGTCAAATTGGTAGCCTAAGTCTTCTAAAGATCAGAGACTATTTCAGTAGTTTCTCCCCCAAATTCCTAAAGCACTGACATATCAAAAACTAAATCATTGTTACACTTAATTATGTAAGAGGTTAGTGTGAACTTAAAATACACAATAATAAGCAAAGGAGCACAGCAGGAGCTTGCTGGGCCCATTAAATACACAATAATATAAAATGCAAAAACTGTTCTTCGTGGTAATATTTATCATGGCAAAAACTGGAAACAACTTACATGTTTCCTAATAGAAAAATAAGTTATGAGAGGTCCCTATATTTTCATTGTATATACATTTAAATCTTTTAAGAATGCGGGAAAATATTCATAATGTTGCATTAAAAAAAAAAAAGGATGAGAAAAAATAACAGTGGGATTTCAACTATGAAAAATGTGCCTAGCCTGGGTACCTGGCTGGCTCAGTCAGTAGAGCATGTGACCCTTGATCTCGGGTTTGTTTGTGAGTTTGAGTCCCACGCTGAGTGCAGAGCCTACTTAAAAAAAATGTGACTGGTGAAATATCTAGATTACGCATAATTTTTACTCCATGACTTACACTTTTCTGTATTTTCAAAAATGCCTAAATTTTTAAAAACTAAGAATGTAGTCATTGCCAAATTACTTCTATTATTATTACTACTAATATTAACACTATCTAGTTTACTTTAATGCTTTCGGCTAGCCAAAGATGCAGAAAAACCTTTTGTGCCTAATCATCTACCAAGCAAAAGTGTGACCTAGATCAAGTAGCTCAGCCTAGAGGACTACCGCTGATGCGATTTTTATCCAGCAACAGGGAAGTCCTGTTTTTTGTTTTTTGGGGTTTTTTAAGTAAAGAATATGAGATACTGGCAGCTTCCTGCACTTCCTCTTGGTATACATCTCTACTGCCCTTAATTCTTGTTAATATTTGCTTTAAAAAAGTAAAAACAACAATATCTAATATATTGAGGGTATACGAATTGCCACTGTCCAAAATACTTTACCTGTATTATCACGTTGTATAATTTATATGCCAAAACATACCTAAAAACCATCTACTTCTCTCCATCTTCACTGCTAACTACCATGGCCTAGACACAGCCTTCTCTGCCTACATAACTCCCAAATGATCTCTTTAATTCACGCTCTCCTTTCCAACCCATTTTCCACATAGTCAGACTGGGATTTTTAAAATATTGCCTTTTAAACGTATGGCATAAAAGGCTCCAATGCCTCTCAAACTTCATTTCATACCCTACCCCCCCTTACCTACGGCCCAGCAGTTTGCTTTTCTGCTCCTGAATACTATTAGTCTGGTCTTTAGGGTTCCTGTTTGCTCTACCTGGATTGCTCTTCACCGGGCTTGCTCATTTTCATTTTTCAAGACTTGACTCAGTCACCGCTCTCTCAGCGTACCTAATGAAATGGCCTCTGCTAGCTACTTTCTAGCCCATCACCCAATTTACTTGTTTTACAGCATTTAGACATGTTTTCCCACTCCTGGTGTCTGCCAAGTAAAGTTGGATACTACGTTTGTCTTGTTCAGCACCACAGCATCAGGAACAACAATGCCCTGGACCTCTTGGCTGAACTGAACCTCACTCACTGAAAGTTATGAGGCACATGGTATAGTTAGCATAATTTTACAGTTAAAAATCCTATCATTAACTTGAACTACATAGGATCATGGTGTCAGCCTGCCAAAACGGTCTTTTATTGCTAGTCATTCAAGGGGGGAGAGGTTGGGGGTGGCAGGCACAACAAAACAAAATTCTTGTCAGATTAGAGACAAAAATAAAATACAAAACTTTATCTTCTTATTTAAAACTACACTTCCATTAACCTCAGATTTAAACAAAAACATGTTACTGTTAATTTGGTATGCTGTACTTAAAGGAGCATCCTCCCATCTCAAATTTTTGCCAAATGAAGCAAGGTATAAATAGATGAAAAATAAAATAAGTGCTCTATGCAAAATGAGAGAAACTTAAAAAGGAAATATTTACTATAGAAATTAAGTCACATTTTTATCATTTAAGAGGATTATGTTCATTATAGATTGAAAAACACAAAGTTAATAAAAAAATTTTTCTAGAGAAACTTACTGTTAATATCACAGTATATATTCTTAACTGTACTTTTTTCTAGTTTTACCTAATAGTATAATAGCATTTTCCTAAGTCACTATTCTTCTAAACTGATTTTTTTTAATGTTGCATATATCACCAGCCCATAATTAAGGCACCATAATATATTTCAGTTTCCAACTCTCTATAAATCTTATCAATTTGTCACTATGAATAATGAACTTGTTATACACTGTAATACCTGTCTGATTTATTTCTTTATATAACTTTAAATAGAATCACGGGGGGGGGGGCGGTGGGCAGTGGCAGCACCTGGGTGACTCAGTCATTATTAAGTGTCTGCCTTTGGCTCAGGTCATGATCTCAGGGTTCTGGGATCAAGCCCCACGTCAGGCTCTGTGCAGAGTCCGCTTGTCTCTGCCCCACCCCTCCCCAATCCCTGGTTTAAACCTTTAAAAAAAAAATAGAATCACTGAGTCAGAAAGTATAAACCTTTGAAGTTATTATTTTTTTTAAATTATGATATGTTAGTCACCACACAGTACATCATTAGCTTTTGATGTAGTGGTCCATGATTCATTGTTTGCATGTAATACCCAGTGCTCCGTGCAATACGTGCCCTCCTTAATACCCATCACCAGGTTAGCCCAACCCCTCCACCCCCACCCCTCTGAAACCCTGTTTGTTTCCTGTAGTCCATAGTCTCTCATGGTTCGTCTCCCCCTCTGTTTTCCCCCCTTTATTTATCCCTTCCTTCTTCTAATGATCTCCCTGCTATTCTTTTTGTTCCACAAATAAGTGAAACCATATGATAATCGTCTTTCTCTGCTTGACTTATTTCACTTAGCATAAAGTTCTTTTTTTTTTTTTTAAACGATTTTATTCACTCATTTGACAGAGAGAGAGCTCGCGCAAGTAGGGGGAGCAGCAGGCACAGGGAAAGGGAGAAGCTGGCTCCCCGCTGAGCAAGGAGCTGGATGCAGGGCTCCTCCATCTCAGGACCCTGTGATCATGACCTGAACTGAAGGCAGATGCCCAACCGACTGAGCCACCCAAGCGCCCCTAAAGTTCTTTTCATAAAAGAATAACTGACCTCCAAAACATTGTTCAACTATATGTCCCAATCAATAGAAAAAAAGAGTTCCTGCTTTCCTGAACCCTCACTATGAGGTATCATTATGAAAAACTTAGCCAATATGAGACAGGCGATGAATAGCAAATCCTTAAACTTACATTTCTATGATTATTGGTAAGTATGGTACATTTTCACATTTTATTGGCCACTTGAATTCCTTAATGAACTCATTCATTTCCTTCACCCTTTTCCCACCCCCGGAAGATACACAGGTTTGTAAGAATTCTTCATAAATTAGGGATACTAATTTTATAACTGCCCTGTCCAATATAATAGTCACTGTTCACTGAGCACTTGAAATGTGGCTATTCTGAACTAAAATGTGCTAAATATAAAATACACACTGGACTTCAAAGATTTAGTACAAAAGGATGATGTAAAATATCTCAATTTTTATCCTGATTACATATTGAAATATTTTGAATATACTGGATAAAATATTATTAAAATTAACTATCTGTTTTTACTGTTTCACATATGGCTATCAGACAACCCAAGATTACATACATGGCTCACGTTATCTTTCTTTTGGATAGTGAGGCTCTACAATACTATTTTCCTTTTCACCTTTAAACTGAGCTTTCAGGGTATAGGCATTTCTCATTTTTAAGTATGCAGATAAAGCAACTGTTTCCCTTAAGGTTTCTTTCTCTCCTTACTCTTTCTAAGTTTACCCCCTCGGCCATACAGGAGTTTTAGAAGCATAAACTTTATTTCTTGACAAACCAAAACATTTGTTCTTAGATTTTTTTCCCAACAGTTCTTCAAATATCCTTTCCTTCTTACATGCATCTGACTTAAATAGTAACCTTTTTCTAAATGCTTTTTAAATTTTACCATAATGGCTGCCCTTTTAAAAATTGTTTCAGTTACTATTGGAACTAAATTTTCACAAAGAAGGTTATTTTTAAAACCTACTATATGTTAAGTGTGAAAACACATTTTAATTTTCTGGTGATAAACATTCCAAAGAACTTTGCAAAGTCATTCTGACTGAAAAAATAGGTACTTATTATCTGTGGTTCACAGGCGGATGAGACAAAGAGTACATAATTTTTGGCATGATGACAGCTACGGAGAATAGGAATTATAAATTACACTATTTCAAGTCCTTTCTAACAACTTAGAAGGCAGTTTAGCCAATATACCTAATTGACCAAAATTGCTTGGTCAATAGAATCAACTATGCTAGAAAGTTTACTTGGGGATTCTGGAGTACGGTATAATCAGAAGATTCATTTTGTTCATAAGAGAACCAGCTATATTGCCAATAAAGAAAAACTCAACTTTTCTATCCCCACCAAAAAGCCTCAGAACATGACTTTAAAATTAACCCTTCTAAAATTTTAAGAGCCACTTTTTACATTTATTGCAAATTAAAGATATTAATATATTCTAATTTATCTGCACAGCACTGGCGTCACTATGTTACTTGTAAACTTGAATGACTAGACTATAAGTTCTAACTTCTATTGCCAGGCCACAAACATGCTACAAATTTTTTCAAACATGAATTTTTGGGAAATGTTTCCGTAAATACTCTGTAACTTCAAGAATCTAAGGAATTAGACTAGGAGTGGATTTAGTTCTGTATTTTTCCCTCTGTTCTCGAGGGGTCAAGCTACAGCATGCCAATCTATGGCAAAAACGTAGGTAAGCCTAAAACTTACAAGTTCAATGCTATTTTGGAAACTGTGGAACAACTTAAATTTGAGTCAAAAAAGAATGTTGAAGGAGAGGGATAAAAATTCTCTTCAACCTCCTTTTTCTGGGTTACAGCTCCAGTAAACACATTTTCACCAAAAGGATTGTTCAACGTAACTGAAGAGTTCGTTCTTTTGCATTACGATCCAAAACTGGGCACATTCAATGACTGTGGCACGGTCACCACCTCATACTTAAGAATGATTCGTAAATGATGAGTAGCACCCCCATCCCTCCCTCCCTCCTTTTATGAAATTTAGAGGGGAAAGTTGGGAATATGGGAAAAGGAGGCAGGGCAAGAAATTCTACTGAGCCAAAGGCGCTCAATGAAGGGGAGTCGGTGAAATCCAAAAATCCTGGCACTTAACAGGATTCCGCAATTTCTCATTGCCTAGGGGAGAGGGGTTGTCACTGGGGGACACCGCGATGCGCACGTATCATCTTATCTGGTACAAGGTGATTGGCTTCATGTCTGCGACCCGGCCCGGGAGCTACCCGCCAAGTTTCCGTGGGAATCGTGCTAGGGCCTTAGGCAAAATCAGGGTCTGGGAAAGCTGTCAGAAGTCCCCGCCAGCTGGGCGGGCTGAACTGCAAAGACAGAGACCCGAAAGGAAGGTTCTGGGTTGGGGAAGGGCAAGCGGGCGAATTGCCCGAGGCGAGGCGCCGAGCCCGGCCTGCTCCTCCAGGCCGGCTGCCGCGGAGTCTGCGGCCGGAGCGGGACACTCACCCTGGCGCTCGCTGGAGCCGTGGGCCGCCGCCCTGCAGCGCAGACGGAGCCGGCACAGGGAGGACCAGCTACATCTGTGTGCCGCAGCGGCGGCGGCCAAGCCCGGTAACATCCTGGCGGGGCAAAGGCCCCCACTCGGATACCACCTCCTGCCTCCGCAACGCCGCGGGGAACAACTGACTCCATAGACTGGACACCCGCTAACACTCACGTCTGCGCCGCCGCAGGCGGCCTCATTGACCCGGAAATGGTAACGTCATTTATCTGCGCCGGTAGCGCAGGCGGCGGAAGTAACGTAGACGAGGAGCCCAAATCGGGGGGCGTTGTCTCCGCAGACCGTAACAGTCGGCGCGGGCAGGGCGTGGCTGCAGTCGGCATTTGGTGTCAGCACCGTTTTTCGCCCGCATCTGTATCCTTTCGCTGTAGTTAGAAATCATCGCGTAAATTGTTTTCATCTGAACAGCTAGGAAAGCTTTGGGAGAAGTGACGGGGCCTTTTCCGGCATTTGCCTGCTCCTTCCTATTTTCTGAGCTCGAAACTTGGGCGAAGGTGTTGGAAATGGGAAGAAAGGTGGAAAGGAAGGATGCTGGCTTTCTTAACCTCTTTCGGGAGCCTTCTTGGATGAGCCTAAGCGGCGGCTAACATACCGAACTCAGTAGTCTCCGAACCTTGCCACAGTACGTCGTTCTCTTTGTAACACACCTTTGTGTAGCAAGTACTCACTTTGGCATCAGTACATGCCTTGCTAACCTCTGAACCTGATTCTCGTGTGTAATGTAGTAAAGTAAGACTTTCATATGTTCAAGATTTGCCTGAGTAAACGGAGATGTGCAGACATCGGAAAAGGAGTCAGTCTGTTTCTAGACAGAAAGAAACCAGAATATTCACCGTGGTGTTTACCCCTGACAGCTCGTTCAGGTCTCAGCGCAAACTCGGGAGAGGCTTTCCTTAACCCTGGCTCTATGTAGTAGGTCTGGGTATTCTCTGTCGGGTTGCATTGTATATTTTCTTCAAAATGCTTATCGCTATTTGAAATTATCTGTGTATTTTTTTTAATTTTCTGTCTCTCAGAATAGAAAATAAGCATCAGGATGCTGGAATCTTAGGTTTTGTACGTTGCTTTTTCCAAGGGGGTAAAACAATAGCTGGCACAACAAATAGAGTGGAATGCATGGTGGTTTGTTTTGAAATCAATCTGAGTAGCTTAACTATGTTACTACACAATAGCTATTTCAAAGGGAAATAAATTAGCATGTTCCTAATTTTGAGAGAATCAAGTCTTTTATGCTAATTGAGATAACCAGATTAGTGAAATCATAGTGATGAAGTTATCACAAGAATGGTAAACAAAGTTACTATGACAAACGTTAATTGGTAAGGGCATCTCAGTGGCTTAGTCGGTTAAGCGTCCCGCTTTTTTTTTTTTTTAAGATTTTTTTATTTATTTGACACAGAGACGGCGCGACAGAGGACAGAGCACAAGATGGGGGAGTGGCAGAGGGAGAGGAAGAAGCAGGCTCCGGGCTGAGCAAGGAGCTGGATGGGGCTCCATCCCAGGACACTGGGATCAGGACCTGAGCCAAAGGCAGATGCCCAACCTACTGAGTCACGCAGGTGCCCCTAAGCGTCCCACTCTCGATTTCAGCTCAGGTCATGATCTCTGGATGGTGGGATGGAGCCCCACGGGAAGCCTTACCCCCCTGCCCCTTACCCCTCTGGTGCAGCACTCTCTCCCCCTCTGCTCAAATAAATACAGATCTTTAAAAATAATAATAATTTCACCACTTACTTGATTCCCTTCTTCCCTTAAGAAAAAATTAAGTGGACATTTAAAAATGTTGTGCCATAAATATCCATAACCTCAAGATTACCCAAATATCTATTACTGGAAAGTTCCTATCTCTTCCTTGTAAATAGATTTTCACAGAAATCCAACTCTATAAAATACATAAAGGCTTAGCTCTAATTTTATGTAAATATCCATTGACCTTCACTATAATGCTTGCCTGCTTTGGATTCTTGAAGTACTCCCTGGTTTCTTAACTTGGATACTGTATTAATTTTGATAAACCTCCAGAAGCCTTGACTTGCCAAATAAATTTGAAGAATAAAGCAAATCATGCTGGGTTATCTTGTTTAAGCCTCACGTTGCTCTATCCAATAATAAGGTCTCCATGGACTTGAATTAAAATACTTCTGCAGCTCTCTTGGTGTTTACACCTATATTGTCATTATATACTTGTCCCGCTGGGCAGTCCTCAGAATTTCCCCAAATGCTGAAAATTGAGGCAATGTCAGTTTTAGAGTTCCTTGGGATAATTTCCTGTGACCCTAAATTCTTTAAGAAATGCCATCCTTACCGAGAGACTTTGCCTTACTGCTCCACTTCAGACACATTTGGCAGCATCCTGTATGTACTAAATGGGTAAGATTCCAGTATCACGGAGCTTATTTTCTATCAGAGGAGACAGAAAATTTAAAAATAAACACATAATTTCACATAGTAACATTATTAGGGGTGTCTGGCTGGTTCAGTCAGTAGAGCATGTGACTCTAGATCTTGGGGTTGTGAGTTTGAGCCCCACATTTGGGACACAGTTTACTTAAAAATAATATTAGTAATAATATGATCATTTACTAATTACCACACTCTCCGTGTGCATTATCTCATTCATAACACTTACGCAAGTTATAGATGAGGAAAATAAGGCAGAGATCTTGGTTTTAACCACCACAGGTTACTTTCTAAGTCAGTGTGTTTTATCCTTTGGAGGAAAATACGAAGTCTTTCAAAAGATTTGAATGACGACATGGTCTTTTGTTTCCTGAAATGTAGGTCAAGAGAGTATGTCCCTAGGTTTTTTTTACGTATGATCAACATGATACTGAGTTTCAAAAAATAAAGTTTCAGAGGATTTGTTACATAAATAGATGACTAAATATAACTGTTAAGTCGGAGAGATGGAAATAGAAGTAGGAAAGGAGTGAAGTGTCATTTGATTATTAGCATACACCACAACACCTGCAGGGTTTTCTATGAACTCTGAAGAAGTTCCTACATCTTTCAGGAATTTGCTTCTGTAATTGAGCTGGCTCTTGCTTGCTTTCACCTTGTCTATTGCTTTGGGAAAACAGTAATTATGATCATGAGACAAACTTGGCCATTTATTTGGAAAATTGACTTAGATAATCTATTGCAAAATAAAGTGAGAGGTTCTATCATGAGGTATGCTAAGAACACAAATCTCATTTTGAATGCATATATTTGTGGGCATCATGTTGTTTTTTGCGTTCAGGATTGGGGGCAGAGGGAGCTTGCCCACCTAAACACTTCAGAAAGAAAACAGCTTACGTGCGGATGAAAGGGAGACTACCTGGCCACGGCCAAGAATGTCAGTGCCCACTGTACAGGCATGGTCAGAAGCGGTGTGGGTCTGCACAGACACAGTTTGTATGTAGAGACAAACATCTGCATAAGAAAGTGAAATGTGAAGTTGATATGGTATCTGCCCAGGCTGCTAATCCTCCTCTCCATTTTTGAGCTGTTGAGTGATTTTCCCAACACCACTCAGCAAGGTGGGCTAGAACATGGACTCAGACACAGGTCCTCTGACTCCAGCTCTATAGGTGTGTGAGCGTTGGGTGCACGGGGGAGAGGCAGAGATTGGTTCTTCTGATGGGTTTTCTCCCCACATTATTCTGTGAAGTAACTGTTTCTTAAGCACAATTATGTGAAATAACTATATATTAACTCCACTTGCATTCAATCGGTTCACTCTTTGCCACTTACATCCAGGAATAAAAAGTATGACTTTCCAATGACAACCATATTCCTGGGTCCTAGCTCTCTTATCCATCTTAGCTTCTCCAATAATAACCCCTTCTGCAATTCACTTCATAAGTTGGGAAGGAAGTATTATATGTAAATTTATATTTATATATATGAATTTTATGTATATAACCATGTGCCCCTGGCTCTTTTCCTCAGAGGTTAGTAATCAGGGAATTACAGGTATCACATTTGGGAAAATCAAGTTACTAAATACTCCTGGGGACAGAGGAGACTGAAGTGTTTGATAACCTTTATCCTTGAGAAGAATAAGCTGGAGACTGAGAGGAAGTAGATTTGGTACTTTTGGGGAGGGCAGCATTTGTGAAGAGAGTAAATTTCTTCCACAAAGCCACAGGTGGGGGCACCAAAAGAAATTCTCGTGGGTTTTTAAAATTTTAACTTTTTATTGAAGTATAATACACAGAAGAAAGCACAAATCTTGAGGGCACACCTCTAAGGATTTTAAGGAACAAAACTGTTACCTGTACACAGCATTACCAGCTTCCCAGAATCTCCCCTTCCAGTCACTACTCTCCCACCCCTCAAGGTAACATGAATTCTGCTTCTAACAACATAGATTGATCTTCCTTGTTTGGGGACTTTATATGCATGAATTATACACTGTGTATTCTTTCATAGTACATATGAGTCTAGTTTCTTTAACCTCAATATTATATTTGTGGGATTCATATTGTTGTGTTCATTCTCGCTGCTATAGAAGATCCCATTGTATGAATATCCCACAATTTACCCATTTTACTGCTGATTAGAATTTGGGTAGTTTCAGTTTGGGGCTAATACAAATTATCATGGACACGTGTATGTGTTTCCAATGGATATATTCCTACGACTGAAATTACTGGGTCATATGGTATGCAAACTTCCAGCTTTCGCAGTTACTAGCAGTTTTCCAAAGTAGTTGTACCAGTACACACTCCCAATAGCAGTATGTGAAAGTTGTTTCCTCATGACTGCACCAACATTTGCTACTATCTTTTTTTTAACCTCATGGTAGGTATGAAGTGGCATGGCATTATAGTTTTAATTTGCATTTCCTTGATGATAAATGAAACTGGATACCTTTTCAAATCTCTATTAGCCATTTGGATATCCTTTTCATATCCTATTCAAGATTAACATGGGGCAACAGGCATGTGTGTATCAGGCCAATGTATTTCACCACTGCCAGCCAGTAGTCAGCTGATGGACACAGCAAGTCTTGCAAAGAACTATCAAAGCATAGGGAGCTGCTTGTGATTGAATTTCTCCTCAGTGAGGCCTGTTGGGGAGCCCCATGTGTCCTCACTGACAAATAGCTAGATTAAGCCACAATGACCTCCCGAAAGGGGACAACAACTTTACCACACTCATGCACTTGAGAGATCACCTGCTTCCCTTGTTGAGCTCCTGACCGCACCATCCGTAGAGCAAGCACATGGAAGAGAAACAGGTGTGTGTAAAGTGTGTTGGAACCACAGGTCTTGTATACTCTACCCTAGAGGGGCATGAGTGTTTTTAAATTAAATATGAAATTAGTGTTTTGTTGTTGTTGTTTTTAAGATTTATTTATTTATTTTAGAGCACGGCAGGGGCGGGGGTGTAAAAACTGTCCCCACCCTGTTTCCTGGTTAGGAAGGAGCAGACTTTGGAGAAGGGAAGCCAAAGCATGCTTTGTAACAAGCTGAAAATATGCCCTTGTAGGCTGAAGCCTAAACTGTGTCTGTAAAATGGTAAACAAGCTTGCCTGTGGCTTTGGCTTATTTACAATAAGGAATAAATCAATTAAAGCATTTCACATTCTTCTTCACACCTAAACAGAAAGAGACCATAAAGAGCCAGGAGACTTTTCAAAGAATTGGGGCAAATGGAAGAATTTAATAAACAGAAAGGAACTAAAATAAGGAAATAAAAAATAGGCAGCAAAAATATTTTTTAAAAAGCTAAAAACATTTTAGAAAGTGTCAAAAAATAATTACTAACCACATATGGCTGGGACAAACGAATTGCAATCAGAGGCCAGAGTACAAAAAATAATTATTCATTAACTTGCAGGGAAGCCCCTGCTACATGTTATTTCAACAACTAAATTGTGCAGTAATGACAATGTAATTCTAAACTTAAATCTCTAATAATGTGGCAGAGTCATTCCTGTCCCACACTTGGAAAAAAGAATGAAAAAAAGAAAATGTTTATGGGAAAAAGTGGTTAAATGGAATCAAGCCTAGTCCTGGATTCTAATGTCTTTGAGCTGGGCTCCACAGCAGCCTGCTCACTGACCTAGCTGCTGGATAGTTTTTAGGGTAACAGAGGAAAAGCTCTGAGGCAGCCCAATATTTTACACCCCTGCACTTTTTTCTGATAATGGGCTCACACTCATTCCTTTTCCCTAAAAAAAAAGCATCAGACTGTTTACTCACTCCACCCTCCGGCCAAGAAGTACAAGTTCATGATGGAAATCATACTCTAGGCAATGGGTTTTGGCTATTATTTATCAGGATGTGAAATGAGAAAACATGCAACTGACAAAGCTTAGAAACAAAATCAGGAATGAAGAAAAATAAATCTGAAAACAGACTTTTTAACAGTTGCTATTAGAAACAAATTCTGGCACCCCAAAGCTACTGGTTGAGCCCACCCCTGGCTTCCTCCACACATACTGGCCTGCTCTGCCTACAGGTCCATGGGCTGCCAAGGGGCTGGCTACAGTGGTCCTGATCTTTCTTGCTAAGAGCATATCTCTTTGCTGGGTTGTTCCTTTCAAGCATATGCATTTGATTGTATAGAACAGTTAGACTAACCATGTTGGAGTTTTATGAATTATTTCTAAAATAAAAAACAACAAATTAATTCTAGATTAGACATAATGTTTCTATCTAAATCCAGGTCTCCTGACATGGAATTTTTTTTTTAATGAAATTCTTTTGCAATTTTTTTTGTTCATTTTTTTTTTTTAGTACTCTACACCCATATTGGGGGGGGTTGTTTCAAACATTCAGTGTATATTTACTGAATCCAATATATATTCTAGGAACTGGCTTTTAGCAATGAAAAAACAGGAACAGATTCTTGTCCTAATAAAGCTTACATTCTGGCAGGGGAGACAGATGATAAAGTAAATATATGATAATGCTACATGCCATATGATAAGCACTATAAGACTGTAAGCATTGTAGAGAAAAATAAAGCAGCTAAGGAAAAGAAAATGCCAGGGCTGGAGTGTGGCACATTTAAATAGGGTGGTCAGGAAAGGTCTGACCAAAAATGGCTAAAATTAACAAGTCAGGAAACGACAGATGTTGTTGGCAAGGATGCAGAGAAGGCGGAACCCTCTTACACTGTTGATGGGAATGCAAGCTGGTGCAACCACTCTGGAAAACAGTATGGAGGTTCCTCAAAAAATTGAATATAGAGCTACCCTACGACCCAAAAATTGCACTACTAGGTATTTACCCCAAAGGTACAGATGCAGTGATCCGAAGGGGCACACGCACCTTTATAGCAGCAGTTTATAGCAGCTATGTCCACAGCAGCCTAACTGTGGAAAGAGACCAGATGTCCATCCACAGATGGATAATGAAGATGTGGTATGTATATACAATAGAACACTACCCAGCCATCAAAAGAAACCGAAATCTTCCCATTTGCAACGACGTGGATGGGACTACAGGGTATTATGCTAAGCGAAATAAGTCAGTCAGAGAAAGACAATTATGATCTCATTCTTATGTAGAATTTAAGAAACAAACAGAGGATCATAGGGGAAGGGAGGGAAAAATAAAACAATATGAAATCAGAGAGGGAGACAGATCATAAGAGATTCTTCATCGTAAGAAACAAACAGGGTGGCTGGAGGGGAGCAGGGTGGGGGGATGGGGTAACTGAGTGATGGACATCAAGGAGAGCATGTAATGTGATGAGCACTGGGTATTATAGACTGATAAAATCACTTAAGTCTACCTCTGAAACTAATACACTATATGTTAATTTTGAATTTAAATTTTAAAAAAAGGGGGGCACCTGGGTGGCTCAGTTGGTTGAGGATCCACTCTTGATTTTGGCTTGGGTCATGATCTCGGGGTTGTGAGATCAAGCCCCACATAGGACTCCACACTCAGTGGGGAGTCTGCTTCTCCCTCTCCCTCCCCCAATAATTTTTTAAAAACAAATTAATTTAAAAAAAGAAAAAGGACAGGTCTGACCAAGGTGACATTTGAATGAAGACCTGAAGGATGTAAAGGAATGAGTTAAATGGATATCTAGGGCAACATTCTAAGCAGAAGGGAAACAAGGAGTACTTGTGTGCACGAGCAGAAGTGTACTTGGCACATTCAAGGAACAGCAAGGAAACCGTGTGGCTGGAACACAGTGAACAAGGGGAAATGTAGTAGGCTATGAGGACCAAGAGGAGAGTGATCCAGTAGGTACTGGGGGGTTACTGCAGGGGCTTTGAGAGTGGAAACACTGAAGGGCTTTGAGCAGAGGAGACATGTATGATTTAACAGGATCACTGTGATTGCTGCATTGAAAAAAGACATAGGGAAAGGCGCTGGACAAAAGCAGAAGGAAGAGAAAAATGAAGAACTACTGTAACAAACGAGGTGAGGGATGAAGACAGTTTGTTCCATGGTGGTGACTGGGGCAAGTGAAGAGAAGTAGACTGATTCTGAATATATTTTGAAGGTACAACCGACACCATTTATTGACGGTTGGTTTGGGGACATTCTGATGACTTCACACTTCTGACATACAGGATTAGCATTTATGATTTAATGTGTTTGTTTTTTTAAAGATTTTATTTATTTATTCGACAGAGATAGAGACAACCAGCGAGAGAGGGAACACAAGCAGGGGCAGTGGGAGAGGAAGAAGCAGGCTCATAGCGGAGGAGCCTGATGTGGGGCTCGATCCCAGAATGCCGGGATCACGCCCTGAGCCAAAGGCAGACGCTTAACCGCTGTGCCACCCAGGCGCCCCTAATGTGTTTTCTAAGAATCAAAAGGCAGAAATATATGTATTCTCAACATCAGTATAAACCCTCTTACACTGATAGAGAGCTTTAGCATTAACACTACCTGATACATAGAATGACGTATATCAATCATCCTTACTCTGCTGAAGTCATCTAGAAAGTATTTTCGGGGGGGGGGGTGCCTGGCTGGCTCGGTCAGTAGAGCATGCAACTCTTGATCTCGGGGTTGTTAAGTTCAAGGCCTGCTTTGGGTGTAGAGATTACTTAAAAATAATACCTTAAAAAAAAAACACTTCATTGCTTATTATGTGCAGGACATGATAATTTGATAACATCACCAAAAACTTAAATAGCACTAGAATTCACAAAGCACTTTAACATCCATTATTAAACTCACAAACACTTCAAGAGATAAGTATTACCTGTTTTACAGATATGGAAACTGAGCCCTAAAAACATAAGTGACTTGCCTCAGGTCACCACCTGGCAGAGCCAGCCTTGAACATGGCCACAGATCCTTTACTCACAGATTAAAGTGCTATTATCACAGCTACACTCTAAAGTGGCATTCTACCATCTCTCAGGTTTCACTTTTATTTCTTAGTTATAAAATACTTTCTACATATGTATCTTAAACACTAAGCCCATCTATTGTGGAGAGATTGGGTTCCCCCCTCAACCCCTAAATTCTTATATTGCAGTCCTAACCCCCAGTGTGCCTGTATTAGACAGGGCCTTTAGGAGGTAATTAAGGTTAAATTATAGGGGCAAGCCCTAAGCCAATAGGCCTGGCAGGCTTGTAAGAGGAAGAGAAAGAGATCTTTCTCCTTCTCCACATACACACATCTGAACATACAGTGAGATGGTAGCTATTTATAAGCCAAGAGAAAAGGCCTCAGAATGAAATCTACCTTGCTGGCATCTTGACTTTGGACTTCCCAGCCTCCAGAACTCTGAGAAAATAAATTTTGTTGTTTAAGTCACTCAGTCTATGGTATCTTGCTGTAGCAGCCCAAGTAGACTAATACACCATTATTACGCAAAAGAAAGGTGGTTTAATCTCTAACAGTCTTAATTTGGCCAATTTAACATATACACAAAACCCCAAGAACTGTTCAATCCCAACTTCATTTTTCAGGCCCTGTAATCCAAACCACACAAAGCCCACAAACCAGTGGAGATTAGAGTCATTGTTTTACTCCATTCGGCTCGCCCCTAAGCGCCATTTACAGCCATGGAGTCTTACTCCTAGCCCCTGGGGGAGCAACATTGCTAAGGCCAAGTTCACCAAAGACTCTCTTACCTTCCTTCATACCTTCAGTACCTATGTTGTCCAATAAATTAGCCACTAGTTATATGTGGAGAATAAGCATGTGACTGATATATGGCTAGTGTGAATTGAGATGTGCTATAAGAATAAAGTATATACTGGATTTCAAAAACAATATTAAAAAAAGAATATATAAATAATAATAACTGCCGAATATTTTGGATACAGTGGGTTAAACAAAACATTACAAAAATTTATTTCACGTGTTTCTTTTTACTGTTTTTTTTATGTGCTCCTAGAAAATTTAAAATTATATATGTGGCTTGCATTTGTGCTTTGCATTGTATTTCTATTGCTTCTACACACACACACACACACACAGTCTCTTAGTTGTTTTGATATACTTACACTTTCCTCAGAATCTCAACTCCAGCTCTTCTTGGGTCTTGCCTCCAAAGGGTGTTGCCAGTCTCTCTCTGCTCCAACTAGTTCTACTTTTGTTGTGGGCAGATTTAGAACTTGAATATGCATGAGGCAAAAGGGGGAAGACCTTACGGGAGTCTAACCCCCGCTCCCCCGGATAAAATATTGAATGCAATTAGGTCTTTCCTCATTGCACTGATACTTTTTCTCCTTCCTATTTTAGGTAACATTACTTTTAAAACAGCCTTCTAATAATGTAGCCTTTAGAATACAACATTCCAGAAAATGGAAGGGAGTAGCAGGGAAGAAAACTCTATCCTATCATACATAAATGATTTTGATCCTATATTACTCCCTATTTTTCAAAAGAGAAAAGATGTCAAGAGTGATTAAATGCATTACCCAAGGTCATAGATCTGTATGAAGTAGTTACTACTGTATTCTGGGTTCTAACCAGATTCTGTGCTCTTACCATTATATCACAATATCATGTAATTTCCAAAATTCAAACTTCTGACAATTCAAAATTTTACAGAACCTGGGTAAGGGAGAAAATGAGAGGTGGTCATTGACACAAACATCAGCTATTACTAAACACTACCTGGAAAATAATTACAGTTATTTTCTGTTTGGGATATAGATAAGTGGGAAATTATGTTAACTACTCAAGTTATTCAATAAAGCACTCCACAGAATTGTTCTAAATTACAGATGATGACGACGATGATGACAGCCAAAATGTTGTATGCCCTTATATGTGAAGCACTGTGCTAACGCTCTGTGCTTTAAGCTCATTTTATCATCTCACAGAGTACGGGGTCCGAGTAACCCCATTTGATAGGAGAAACCGATCACAGGGCTAAGAACTGACTGAAACCAAGCCTGTCAGATTTCAGAGCCCTAGAGCTGGGCCATGCTCCACTGCCTTCCAGTGATAATGGTCTTATCTCCACCACTTCTAGGTGTCTCACTTGGGATAAAAAAAATGAAGTCGCTCTCAATTTCTGGCAAATTCCCTAAAGATGAAAGAATTGTAATTCTGGGCCTCATTCTCTGCATATTACAGATAAATTTAGTTTCGAGCATTTCTTAGACTATTTTTGCATCCTTCTTATGCATTCATTTGGGGTAGTTCAGAAAGAGCATGTTTTAGAGAGGACTTTTAATCATTTACTGATTTTGAAGATGTACTTCGGGAGAGAGCTCTCACAATTCCAGAAGCTGATCTGATGCTTGCCAAGTAATAGCAATATTGCTTTCTGTCCCTTCCATAAGCCTTTATATCCCTGGAAAAATCCAACTGCCAACATAAGGCTTTGTATTTTAAGGCCAGGGCAGGGATTCTCTTAACAGGTCCAGTTTCTTTTATTGCCCAGAAAGATGCTGACTTAAAACATGATAACGCGAGGCGCCTGGGTGGCACAACGGTTAAGCATCTGCCTTCGGCTCAGGGCATGATCCTGGCGTTATGGGATCGAGCCCCACATCAGGCTCCTCCGCTATGAGCCTGCTTCTTCCTCTCCCACTCCCCCTGCTTGTGTTCCCTCTCTCACTGGCTCTCTCTGTCAAATAAATAAATAAAATCTTTAAAAATAAATAAAAAATAAAAAAATAAAACATGATAACGCAAGTTTTAACTAAATATTGAAGCAGGATTTTCAAAGAAGTTCTTTAAATTCCAGGAGTCCCAGAATCCCCTAAGGTAAAATGAGAAACATAATATAAAACATAGCTATTTGTTTGTACAAACCATTACAGTGTACAAATATGTTCACTTCAATCCTCAAAATAATTCCCTACTGGCCACATTCTACAAATGAGGAAACTGAGGAGGCCCAAGGAAACTAAGAGAATGTCTAAAGATTGTAACCACCATTTGTGGACCTTCTGACATTACACTTGATTGATGTTACATGCATTTGCAACTCCTTGATCATATTTTAACATACAGCTGGTATGTCGGTTTGAATCCATCAACCAGAAAGAAAACAGAGAGATCCTGAATAAAGAGCTCGGAGCATATGCCAAAACATTTACTTTTCCCATGGAGTCTCTTATCAATTCATTTCAGAGTCCACTTCAGATAGACAGTAGTCCCTTTTCTAAGGCTCCTTGCCTCTCCACCATCACCTTCTCTTCTCCCCATTCTTTTTCTGCACCTTGCATCCCATTAGGATCATTCAAGTTCCATCTATCTTGGGGGGGGGGGGAGGCTTTGGATCCCTCGGATTCTTCAGAATGAAACCCTACCAAAAGAACTTTCTTTTGTTAGTGCTGACCAGCTCTCAAATCTCAAAGCCTAACTTAGGACTGATCTGTTTCTAGTAGTATGGCCAACACCCCAAATAATTTTCCCACTAAAATCAACCTAAAAAATCTGGTCAAATGGGAAAATAAATGTACCCCCCCTACACACACACACCCCTTAAAAATAACCCCAAAATAACAAAATGTAAAGAATTTTCAGAATAAGTGAATACACACAAGTGTTCAATCTAGTACCTCTCAAACTTGGGAGTAAGAGGTGGGAAGCCAGTACCAGACAAGAAGGCAGGAGATAAAGAAGGCCACTCAAGGAGAGAACTCTAACAAGAGATGTCTGCATGAGGAACTGCATTTGAAGTTTAAAGAGGCAGCTAGGAAAGTTGCCTTTTTCTATCCTTGGAGCCAGGTGGAGAGAAGAAAAATCTGCATAACCACAGCCAACATCCATAACACTTGTGTTCCCAATTTATACTTTCTATATGTTTTTTTTTTTTAATCTAGAGCTGAGAATTTAAGTGGTCCCAGGTTAGTAATGCCCCAAAGCCCCTAGTAGAAACACATTAAAATTTTTAGCACAGAACTTTAGGTCTGGATGTTCAAATTTCTAAAGTTTAATGGAAAAAAAGAAATAGTAGTAAGTAAACTTCAAAATGGTAGATGGGTAAAATAGGATGAAAAAAAATCCAATTAAAAAAAAAAGATCAAGAAAGGAGGAAAAAACAAACACGAAAGGCAGGACAAAGAGCACAAGATACTAAAAACAACCCCAAATTTATCCATAATGACAGTAAGTTTCGGTGGATTAAACTATCCAGTTAAAAAAGTTATCAAATTACTGTTTAAAAAAAATCTAGTTATGTGTTATTGTCAGAGTTTGGTTGCAGAAGAGCTGCTGTGTTACGGGATGAGGGATTTATATTGAAAGTAGACTTTAAACAGATGTGAGAGGAGATAAACATCTGGAACAGGGAGATGGATAGTCAAAGATACTAACTAGTGCCCCCAAGCACTATTAGTGTTGGAAATTATAGGGAAAAACTGAGAAAGCACATGTCATCCACCTGTGAAGTGGGAACGCAACAGGAATTTGTGGAGAGTTCTATGAGAAGCTACGGCCCCTGTGCGTAGGGCTACCTCCTCTGTGGGTCTTCAGACAAGCACCAGGGGGCCGACCTGGGGCAGCACTCAGAAAAGCTGGATGAAGTACAAAGAGCAAGAACACCGCCAGACCCTGCTGGGCACCTGGTGAACTATTCATCACCCTGTCTGCACAAGAAAGGCCACTCCTTCACTTCGGCCTGTCAATTCTCACACAAATTTGTCTTTGGGCCCACTCTAACCCAGGAATGGGCATTCTGGGAAAATGTAGTTCTCAGCTTGACCAAGCTGATCATAGAACAATCCAGAGCAGCTCTTCATAAAAGACACACCTAGGGGTGTCCAGGTGGCTCAATCGGTTAAGCATCTGACTCTTAATTTGAGTTCAGGTCATGATCTCAGGACTGTGAGATGGAGCCCCCCATGTCGGGCTCCGCGCTGGGCATGGAGCCTGCTTAAGAGTCTTTCTCCTTCTTTCCCTCTCCCTCTCTTAAAAAAAAAAAAAAAGACACACCTGAAGCATAAAGAATAGGAAGACATGTCAGGCAAAATACTAAGCAAATGAAACTTGTGTATACATACCTATATTAAAATCAACAATAAAATTTAAAGCAAAAATTATTTTCAAGAGTTAGAGGGTCATTATAGAAAGTGTTCAACTAGAAAATAAACTTCTTAAAGTGCCTACATCTAATAATATAACCTTAAAATAATACACAAGGCAATTGAGATTCCAAGAGAAACTGACAAATATCTGTTATCACAGTAACAGACTTTGACATACCTTTCTGAGATTTAATAGTAACAGCAGACAAGGAATAAGAAAGGTATACAAGATGTGAGTAACACTAACAAGTGTAAGACAGAGAATACTGTGAGAGAGAAGGTGCAAGGAGGTATTACTTTAGACTGGAGATTGAGGTTTCAGGGTAAATGCAACCGAACAATGGGGCAAGTGTTACGGACACTGCCAAAAGAAAGGTTCATGAGATGTCCAGAGGTAGAGAAAAATGGAAATAAAGACAGGGTTAAGTTCAGAAAAAAGGAAGCAATAGGAGCATTTGTGGAATGATGCTTCATCAGTAGGTCTTCAATAGATCTTCCGAGTGCTGGGGGCTTTTCACTCTAGCTCAGCTCTAGGCCTCAGGGAGTTCTTTCTCCTGGGTTTGTCTTTCAGTTAATTCAGAGAAGTGGGAAAGCACTAAGCCTTAGGCCACAGGGGCCTGAGGTTCTCCCCCGACTTGAGAGATGCCCATTCTCCTTTCCCTTCTCTTCTATCTCTGGCCAATATTGAAAATTGTTGGCAAAGGAGTTATGAATAAGATTGGAGCCGTGCAGGGTTTGAACTTCAGTATTTTCTCTACCAAAAGGAATGTGGGTCAGGGACAGGGTCAGTACAAGGATGGAGCACAGGGCAAAGAGATGGGGACGGATCCCAGCAAAAGGAATGGGTTCTTGAGGTTAATGTAATCCAGCCCTATTTCCCACAGCAGGAAACCAAAGACAGTCTCGGCCAGAGCTCTTCACTATTAAAGTGTATACTGGCCCAGGAAGACCACAAGCTGGTAGCCTGTTGCTGAATGGGGTCCACAGTGAGAGACTGGGAGTGTCAAAATGTTTTAATTTGAATGTCAATGCCCATGTACCCTCCTGCTCACTTCAGTCTTCCCATTGCTCAAAGCAGTCCTTCACTGACAACTTCATCTATTGTTAGAACTCCTATGGATGTTGGCATGTGTGACATTATCCTTTCAGTTTATTTTCTTTGGGTAACAGTAAATAGTTGAAAACTTGGGATCCTGGATATGTGTTTCTTTTTAAGAGCCTTGATCAACATTCAGGGGAAAAAAAACCTCAAAGATTCTATGTGACTTAGCACCATGATTTACAACCAGATTTACTAGTGGCTAATTGCAACCTAAACTTGCTTTGTATTTTCAAAGGGCTTTTTGTATATTCCATATATGGTGATAACAAAATGTGAAAATACAGGGGACGGGCTAAATCGCCCTTATCAATAAGATTACACAAAATGACACTAAAATACTTAACCAGTGGTTAAGTTCTACTGATATCTTGAGAGTGATAACATATTATTTCAAAGGAAAAAATTCTGAATATTTGGTTTAAATGGTTATGTAATAGTTTCTTCTTGGCATGATAATTAGGAGATCCATGTACAGGAGAATCAGTATTAATAACCAAAAAAAAAAAAATGTTCATTTACTAGAGAAGTTATCTCCTCTTATCCTTGCTCAAAACTCTGAAGACATGTGAGGTGTCTAAGATGATCTTCTGAGGTGGGGCAAACAGCAAATGCATGAAAGCATCTCCTAAGTATTGAATGATTTATTCTACAAACTTTGAAAAACAATTATATGAATACCCAAATTATGATGGTATCACAAAGAACAGCCATGGGGTGCTGCTTCCGAAGACCGTCACTTAGACAATAAAAATGTGCATTCAGTGAGCATGGTCTGAATGAGGGTTGTACTCTGATTTCCTTCACAAATTATCAGTCAGGAATTCCCATGGGCTTGTCTGGAATTCTGGTTTTTCAGTCTAAAAACAAAGACAAAAAGTCTACTTGTCTCATGATGAAAAAATTCATTAGCTCACTTAGGCATCTTGAAATAGTGATTATATTAACCAATGATAATGGTCTAAAAACTCTTCATAACATTAAAAGGTTGAAATCATGAGTAAGAACCCCTTCATGACCTTAATTAGCATTTAATATAAAAACCAACTGGAAATAAAAATCAGGAGTCAAGCTATGTTTCCCCCCACCATGATTTTTATTACATGCAAACCGAGCCATTAGAATTTTTCAGAAAATTTGCCAGTAGGGGACAGTGTGTTTGTAATTAAAGTTAAGATTCTGATGTTTAAAGTCTGAGAATCTGATAACTCCCAGTATACAGACAACAGAATAAGAATGATTTTACAAATCTGCTTCAAAGTTATTTGGGCACTTTAATGTCAAATGGTTAAAAATACTGATGTTATTGAAAGCTATTAGTGCTACATAAATACCTTAACTATAGCTGCCACAGGGGCGCCTGCGTGGCTCAGTCGTTAAGTGTCTGCCTTCAGCTCAGGGCCTGATCCCAGGGTCCTGGGATCAAGCCCCACATCAGGCTCCTCCGCTGGGAGCCTGCTTCCTCCTCTCCCACTCCCCCTGCCTGTGTTCCCTCTCTCCCTGGCTGTCTCTCTGTCAAATAAAAAAAATCTTTAAAAAAAAAAAAACAAAAAACAAAAAACTATAGCTGCCACAAAACCATGTTAGAGCAACTATAATGAACACAAAAAAAAACAAATAGTAATAAGCCTTACAGATCCTTTGACTTTATAATATTAAAAGTCAAAAACAACCCAACCCTCTGGTAGGTTCTAATTAGGGTAAATGTTTACTCACTTCAAAAACATATTTTATTCCCAGCAATATGCCCATATAAAATTATAAAATAGTTTTCTAAAAGCTGTTCCAATTTTTTTTAAGACTTTTTTTTTTTTAAGTAATCTCTACAACCAATGTGGGACTTGAACTTACAACCCCGAGATCAAGAGTCGCATGCTCTACCAACTGAACCAGCCAGGTGCCCCTCTTCCAGTATTTTTAAAGGAATATTCTTCTGCTTTTTTTTTTAATTGAGGACTGTCCTTGGGAAAGAGAAATATGAAGTTCATATATAAAATATTAATTCAAAATAAGCACAATAAGACTATAAGCCCCAAAAGGAAATTTAGCTTTTTATTTTTATTTTTTTTTTATTTTTTTTTTAAAGATTTTATTTATTTATTTGACAGAGATAGAGACAGCTAGCGAGAGAGGGAACACAAGCAGGGGGAGTGGGAGAGGAAGAAGCAGGCTCATAGCAGAGGAGCCTGATGTGGGGCTCGAACCCATAACGTGGGATCACGCCCTGAGCCGAAGGCAGACGCTTAACCACTGTGCCACCCAGGCGCCCCGGAAATTTAGCTTTTTAGATAAAAGAATAAAAAGGGTCTTTCTAAACACTTCATAAGATGAACTATATGCCTTGGATATTACTAAAATGAACTGTAAAACATGAATCTGATAGTTCACTGCATCAAGGATCATTATTTCAGATCAGAGAAACCTGCACGTACAACTGTATCTTTTGGGAGTTAATGACAAAAAAAAATACATCCATTTTATTCTGGATCACGCCAAGTTTCAATTCTTTGTCTTGAGAGTTTTGGGTTATTTAAATGAAATGGTCTGTTACTCTTGGAACTCTCAGTCATAATGGTTGCAGAGGTCCAAATTTGAAGAATTCAACCAAAAAAAATACTATAAAGTACTTACTTGTATGGCATTTTGTTTAGTGTAAGTCGTTAAAATTGCCACAGAAAATATCTGCCAATTCTAAAACCTAGAAGAAAAATATATTCCTCTATGTTAACCTGTGTTGATTTAGTACTTTGGCTATATTGTAAATAATATGAGGGTTATAAATAACTTATCCACTAGGCTATAAATCTCACTAAACAAAAAAGTACAGAAGCACGCACTCAAACAGCTGAGAGATCCACTATAATTTTTCTTTTTTTTTCCAGTTTCAACTTAGACCACAAAATTACACCATTTCTATTATTTGTGATGAGCTGAGGACAATAGAAGTGTTCAAATTCACCTTATTCTAACAAGAAGGCAATGAAGCACAATAGAAAGCTGAATTCCAACTCTAAATTTTTTTTGCAACATAACATTTTCAAATCTGCTTAAATCCAGAGAGATTTTTATTACACAATTCGATTTTTACATCAATAAAATCTCAGATATATAACAATACAGATGAAGGAACAAGAATTTAATTTGTATTGAAATAAATATTAGATATACAAAGCACATAGAGTGAAAAAGGGTCACAATAAATTAAAGTGGAGACATCATTTTGTTCAATCACCAAAGAAAGCCCTTGACACTTTCAATTTCACACCATCAAATTTATCATTCTTGCTGATTTAAGCAGAACACAAAACAAATATGGATCCCAGGGCTTACTTTCACAGGTACCAGCATAGATAATTTACTACAGTGATCCAATTTGGAAATCAGGAGGGACCAGTAAATCGCTGCATAAAAGAAAGAGCGAATGAGGTCCTTTTTCCTTAGTGTCAGCAGGCTATGATTATTATGTTTATTAGATTTTCTTGAAAGGACTTCACATTTTCTCAAATATTCAGGAGAAATATATTTCCCCTCTGAGCCCTACATTAGCATTTATGTGCGTTGGTCTTGAATACAGGAGAATGATGAATTTTTCAATTTATTTTATAAATTTATACAGTCTGGATAGTATCGGCCTGAAGAGTATAACTCCCCAAACTGTACAATATTAGATATTAAAAATGGATTCAAGAGAAGTTACTAAGAAATGCTGACATACTATATATACAAATTTTTTAGTTCAATATATCCCATTATATGGAGCACCAGAACTAATGCATTTATAAATCAAGCAGTTTTTTAGGACTCTTTCTAATCTTTGTGACCCTTTTACATTTGTTCCAATATAGACACATCACAAATGTTACCTGTCCAAGACTTTGCCCATTTGGTCTCAACTTAGAAATATATATGTAAGCAAAAATTTATGTCAAAAGCAATTGTTCTGCTTTAAAGGTACAAAAGAAAATCTGGAATTCAACTGTCATGAACCAAGAAAAAAAATTAGTTTAAAAGGAGTGAATATATCAAAAAGTTAGCTTTAAGAATGTTATGAAGGAAAAGGTGAAACGACTCTTGAGACTTTCCTTCTCCTTTAATAGGAATTAATTTTTAGATTCCAGCAAAGGTATCTATCAATTTTTTATCACTTTTCTAAGAAAAAGAATCTGCTTTAGATTTTTAAAAATCCTGTACTTTATCTCCTATCACAACCACTCAAATTCAATGCAGTTTTCCTATTTGCACTGCACTAGAGCACTCTAGAGTTTACCCCTCTCACAGAAAAAACAGGTTCCTTCTAAGAACCCACCTGAATACCACCTTAGAAGATACACATGTCCTAGAATAATTACTACCAGGAATCCTTCCAAACTTTTAGCAGTTCCTTTCTTATCCTTAATACAGATGCAGTAACACCTTTCCACTCTGAATATTAGAAGAGGTCTGCTCATTAAAACAAACTCGGGAAAAGACTCCTGGATTTACAAACACATACCTTTGGCACAATACCTACTGAACGACATTATCATATAGCCTCTGCAGAATTCCCCTAATCCTAGAGAAATTCCAGTGAGATGTTAAAGAGAAATCAGTTGTCTCTGCAACTCAAACTGAATTTACAAGTCCAGGTATCATTCTTGATATAATAACTAAAACTCTCAATATGCTTTTATATTACCATGAAAAGTCTGAATTTTAAGAGGTTGAACTGGCTATACCTTGTGTACCTACAAAATGACCATGAAAAAATTTTAAGTACCATTTTTCTACACATCTGAAAATTAAGAACAATTTTACAAATGATGTATATTTAGGTGATTTAGGCACTATTTATAAAGAAAAAAAACAACACAGAGCCCATGGTCTGAATAATGCCGGTCCTAATTGTGGCCTGTTTTACCATTTGACTAGAAAGTAAACATTAGCAGGGTACTCTTCCAGCTTTTCAACATTTCAATATTTTACTACGATTTCACTATAATTGAATACAGAGTAACGTAGTTTCAATACATTACTATGTACACATTGTAAATGCTTACTAAGTTTTTGTTGAATTTTGAGTAATTACATATTAAAAAGGATGAAATCAGAACCTTAGTTTTATAGCTGACTCCACACTTTTGGTGGCATTTAACCTTCCAACAGGGCCTGTGACCTGAGGAAAGAGTGCCACCTACTGATCATATCCGTAACTGTCTGTGGTTACTTCCTCCCTTGAGGTTTTCATTACAGTAGAGTAAGAATCAAAACTGGTCTAAAATTTGGGTGTTAGCTTTGAGGCTAGCAGATCCTAGGGGGATTTGGGCGGGCATCAGTGGGGGAAGAGTTTCAGAATAACTACATTAATCAAAATAAACTCCTGAGGATTAGATAAGAGTCTTTAACCACAATCCCTCAAAATTAATTTCATTCACTCTGATCTCAAACTTTAAAAAAAAACAAAGTCTCTCGGTTCCACTTACCTTACTACATATACACTCATTTTCCTTTCCACGTTGAATAATATTCACGTCCTAAACTTACAAACATAATCAGAATTTTTGATCTTGACTTTTAGAAAAAGTATCCTGACAGCTTTACAATTCATAGTTATAAAACAGACCTCCTAAGTCTTTCATAACTTCTGGTTCAATATCAGCATGCCTTGATTTTTCCTGTAAGGGAGGTTCCTAAGTACCTAAATTTAATTACTTGCTTACTTCCAAGAGCATCGACCTTGGTAAATTTTATTCCAAGAAAATTTAAATACAAATTATTATTTAAGAAATTTCTCTTTGGACTGATATTAAAATAGAATTTAAATTCATGAGGAATCAAGTATACAAAAAGAATACAGAATTCCTGTTATAATAAAAGTGGGTTTTATATTAGGCTTCCACCTGTCCAAGAGGGTTTAATATCTGAAAGTACTAGAAGAACAATAGCATTATACCACTTCTCAAGAATTAGATATTCTGAGTGTTAACTTTTTTAAACCTGGGAGTAAAATTAAGTTCAGCTATATACTATAGTTTCTCCTACTTCATTCATTCCATATACTGCTACTGTATTTCCTTAATTTTAATTTGATAGACAGATGTACATATTAAACTATAATTCCAAATGCCAAATCAGCCGGTTGTACATATACATATTGCGGAATTCCTAGCTACCATCTCATGCAAACTAAACATCTAGTAATGCTCAAATTGTAAAACTTACTTTTTCATGAGTTGAGGAGTACTTTATTTAAAAATCAAGCCTTCCATTAAAGAACAGTCCAACATCAGCATATCAGAAATATAATCCTGCTATGTGATAAAAAAGCCTCAACTTTTAAAGCATAGGGTATCCACATTGTTAAGTTTTAATATTAAAATTATTTTTGTCAAAACCAACGTGAAATTATTTCCTTTAGGGAAATCTATTTGACCAACAGGAATTTCCAAACTAAAGAGGAAAAACTCAAAACAGAGGCATACTCATACTTCATTAGAAGACAATCAATAAAAACAGCTTACAAGAAGAAAATTAACAGAAAAAATGGTGAAATTTGAGAAAGTTCTATACTTTAATAGTATTGTTCCAAGGTTAATTTCTTAGTTTTGATAAATGCTGTATAGTTATGTAACATATTAATATAAGGGGAAACTGAGTAAAAGGTATACAAGAACTCTCTGTGCTATTTTTGCAACTCTTCTATAAATCTAAAATTATCTCAAGATTTAAAAAACTTGTAGAAAACAAAAAAACTAGTAACTTAAAAATAAATATGACTTCAGCTGCCAAAATTTCTTGATATAATTCAAGACTTAATTTTTAAAGACATCATTAGGAATCAATAATATACTATTTACTTAACATTACAGTCACTTTATTGCTCTAGAAAATTAGTTCTTAACACCATCAGATTACATATATGGTGATAATGAGGCTAACCACACACCCACCCACCCAGCCCAATCAACTGTATTGCATGAGGCTGCTTTTCTAACTTAGTAGATAAATATTACAAAAATACAAAAACAGTTGGCTACAATTGAGCTATCAAGTAGATATCACATTTCCAGAGATGGGAAAGTTGAACAAAAAGAAAACTGATGTTACTGACAAGTTACTATCTGAGAAATCCAATTACATGCAGACAGAAGAAAACTGGTTACAAAAACCATTACATTAATGTGTACTAAAATTTATGCAGTGTTTTAAACATTTCTAATCATGCAACGATAATAAAGATCAGAATGAATTTTATAAAGAAGCTGATGGCAGCTCCACAAACAGGATTTAACATATTACACAACTCAAATCACAGCTGCATAATACACCCAAGACTCCCAAATTTACTTATGCATTACGAAATTAAAATGCACACTATTCCCCCACAATTCCTCTTCCAGCCCCATTCCCAATCAGTTAACTTACCTATAAACCTTTCCGTTTAACCTTTTAAATCAGATTTGATGGGTAAGTATGTAATCTACAGGATAATCTTCATTATTATTTCAGAACAGACACCAAGCACGGCATATGCTCAATCTTCAGTTACATTCCTTTCAAAAGACATCTGAACTGCTGCCAACTGTCTATGAAAATTCAAGCCTAAAAAACCTTAGCAGTCAAGAATCTAAGTAATTCTATCAACTATAATAATACTAATCATCTGTGTGTCCACATTTGTAAAAGGGTTTCCTATTTGAGAAAGGTTCCTTAATGGGTCTCTGAAAGGAAAGCTGTATAACTACTAAGGCTTTCTGATGTAAAACAGCTGTGACCCCAGATATTTACCCAATTGGCTAACATGCTTACAGTTCAGCCTTTTTAAAAAATATTCAAAGCCACATTAAGTAGTTATGGGAATAAAATTTTGGAAGATCATAGCATAAGATGCAAGAAGCATGCAGAATTCCTCTTATAATGGTATATCCAAAATAAATCCTAACAAAGGAGAAGATCAATTTAATAACAATTTGAAATTAAATACAGTGGTAAATGTTTCTTTTAACATCATCAACCAAAATTACTGAATGGCAAAAGAATACTGTCTCAAAATATAATGAATTCATGTATGTTAATATTACCATAATGAAATCATCCCAGATATAAATTTAGGGTACCAATTAGGTTGAAATTTTAGAGCTACTTTTACAAGAGAAATAAATGTACTTCAGGATAAAGGCACAGCAGCATTTAAAAAAATTTCTGATACATTTGTCACAAGATAGAAACTTCCTTAACCATTAACAGCACAGTAAAATTTTCTTGGGACCTTTTTAAAAGGCTTGATTTAACATGCCAGGAAAACCATAATTTTTCCATTGAGATGCATTTATGTAAATTGGATTGAGGTCAGTTTTACACCTGGAATTAACAACCCCTAGCAGAAGTACCAACTGCTAAAAATGCTTATTTCTACTATATATAACTTAGCTGGATATTATACTACGCAACTGTTGGTGCCAGTCTGCTTATAAAAGCAATACTCTGGAGACAAAGTCTTCTCACAAACAGTGGGCAAGCAGGTTTCATTATTACATGTTCAACAACGATTCTCAGTTCATTAAACAAGGTCCTGCAAGATAAAAGAGTTTCATTCAGACACAAAAGGAAAAAGAATACAAAACAAATGTTGATGAAGGAATTTCCCAGTCACTAAAGATTCTGAAGTAAAAATACTAGAATGCACTGTAGGAAATGCACAAAATAAAATTCTCAACATCAACATTTGTGTGGGTTTTTTTTGAGGGGGAGGGGTTCATTTAACAAAAGCATCTAAAATAAATGGTTATCTCCAAGGGCTGAGATAAGGGGTGATTTATATCTTCTTTACAGTAGAGTCACATCATTTTCACATTTAACTTTGGTAAATTCAACTAGCTCTAAAAAAGAGAGCAAGGAAGTGAAAATTATATACTATGGGCAATCCCACCTACTATATTCCTTAAACTATTGCCTTAAATATAATGCCTCTCAGAGCTTTCCTCATCTATAAAATAGGACTATGTACTTCATGGAGTCAGTCATACGGTAACTTAAGTGAGACAGCATAGAAGGTGCTCAATAAATGCCACTTCCCACTGGGATCATCCCACTGATCAAACCAGCTCTTGTCTACCTCCAGACTAAAGTCCATCTCCTTAACGTAAATGCCCTCCAGAATCTGGTCTTGATCAAATTTTCTGCTTCACCTCCTCCTCTCCCACTCTCTGCCATGACTCCTATATTCCAGTTATGTTGCACATTTGTGCCGAAAACAGGTTGTCGACTTTAACTGTGCTTGCTGCTTCTGAAGGACTCTTTATTACATCCTGTACACATCACACATACACTGTATAGGCTAGCAGACACAAAATCACGCATGCTGGTTGAACTGTAATTTACAAGAGATTTGGAAAGATCACCCAAAATAATTTTGATTATTCACTTCTGAATTTTCACTTTATGTGCTGACTCCTCCTGCATAAAGAGAATTCCTGTTCTACTTTTCGGTATCCTGTCTTGGGCTTCTTCATCTTAGTCTTCCCCAAACCCTAAGCTCCGACCTGCTAAATCTTTCAAATTTATCCCCTTTTTATTTTACACGAATTAGTTCAGGCTCTGGACTACTCTCACAGTCTCCAAAGTGGTCCTTTCTTCCTCTTGCTGAGCCTGTAATGCATCTTCTGGAATATTTCTAAATCAGATCTCATCATGTTCTCAACCCCTCCGTATTATGAACTTCAAATGCTCTTCCTGTCTTGAAATAAATTCCAAACCCTTTCACGATCTAGTCCCTGTCTTACCTTCCAGGCACAGATCTTCATTACTCCCCTACATACTTTCCTTAACTCCAGCAACATGCACTTCCAGGCACCCATGTGCCAGAACTCAAGATTTCAAAAGACTTGGCTTCTATTACCACCTCCTCAGTGAATTCTCAGCTGCCTCCCTCAGTTTTCTGTGCTTTCACAGAACTGTCACCATCACAGACTTACACAGCTTTCTAACTCACTCAGCTCTAAGTCTCTAGAAAGCAAATACTTCAATCCTACATAAACTTGTTATCACCAACACACAATCACTGTCTTCTGAATAAATGACTCCAATGAATAAAACTATACGGCACCTCGAAAATACTCTAGTCAAACCCCTCAGGTTACAGATGAGGCCCAAAGAGGTCAATGGCTTGCCTAAAGTCACAGGGCTAGTTCTTTCATTCCTGGCTCTATCCCTGGCATAACCTAGACCAAGTCGCTGAGCTGCTTTGGAGCAACACTTACAACAAACGGTCAGTGATGATGAAAATGTTTCTCTGCGCTAATAGGGTGACCATCAGCCACACATGGCTTCTGAGTGCATGAAAGTGGTTAATGTGACTCAGGAACTGAGTTTTAAAGTTTATGAATTTTAATTAATTTTTTATTATAATGATCAAATGTGGGGCAAGCACGTCGGTGGCTCAATCACTTAAGCATCTGACTCTTGATCTCAAAGTTATGAGTTCAAGCCCCACGTTAGACTCCACACTGAGCACAGAGCCTACTTAAAAAAAAAAAAGGTCAAATGTGGCTGGTGTTGCCATGTTAGACAGCACAGCTCTGACCAATCTACACTAGACATCTACAAAGGACTGATACCACTAACTTGAGAATGGATATCATGATAAGTGAAAATGGTACAAACTGGCAAAATCCCTAACAAAAAAGTGTAGCATAGAAAATGTAGTTTTAAAGGCTGTTTATCAATATTTATAAGCTCAAATATTTCCCATTACCTTTCCACTGTTTTGATTTGTTTTGTGTGCTTACGGGAGATCTTTGAAAATGCTTATTAGCATATATTTGTATCACCCGGGTCCACTGCTGTCCTTTCCTTTTTTATCCCACTGGACTCTTCTAAATTTCTCTGTGTGCTAATTTGATTTAAGGGCATGTGGAAAAAATGGGAGTAGAGATAAAAAGGATATAAAGAAGCAGAGAAAAACAAATCTGCTGGTGAAAAATGGATACTAAGTCAGGGACCCAGAAGATATTGCCTCAAATGAATACATGAACCAGGAAAAAAAAAAAAAAGGGGTAAAAACTCACGGAATCAAGTAAAACTAAAGGTTTATTTCTGACTAGGGACTCATTAAGAACCTACATCTGAAGTCAGCTCTATTTTAGAAAGTACTGTGAGAAAGACATTGTCTAACAGAGCATAAAAGCCCCTCCAAGGACATTCAGAATCACAGAAAAAGGAAAATAAAGTATGTATTAAAAACATAACAGAATCTAAGCACTTTTAAAACATTACTTCATTTCATCCCCAAGAGGAGATTTTCTCCTCTACCAATGAACAAATTAAAATTTAAATAACTTGCCTAAAGTTACACACCTGGCAAATGATGGACCAGCATTCAATTTCAGTTTTTACTTAGCTCGTGAAAATAAAGATCATGCTAAAACTTTACTCACTGGATTTCTGCCTGAATTCTACTATACAATAAACTCATTTTAAATTTGTAAACAAAAACTACGTTAACATTAGTATTCTCAATAACATAACCAAGAAGCTTTTTTAAAAACAGCTATCCATTTCAGTTTTACTCTAACTTCCAAGATCCGCATGCATAACTTACTGTATCACAGAAGCCTCCATTCCTGAACATTACAGTAACTCATTAAAATATTTCTGCTTCCTCATTTTTCCACTCCAAACTATTCTGCACAAGCCTATCAAAATATGATCATATCCAAACCACCATTCTCACACATTTAAGATAAATTCCAAACTTCTTATCCTGAAATTCAAGAAATTTTATGATTTGGCTCCAATATACCTTTTTAATCTTAGCTGCAACTCTGGTATAGTCTAACAGGTCTATTCAATGCCCCTTAAACATGGCTTGCTCCTTCTTGCCTCTGAACTTGTGTTCCTACTATCTTCCTACCTAAAATACTTTTACCTATTCTGTCTATTCAAAGGCTTAATCTTTCTTGGACAAATTAAAATCTCTGCTTTGTGAAATTTTCATGGGCTCTTTTTATTTTCTGGCTCAATGATCTCTCCTGCCTGTGGACTACAGTATTGATATGATAAAGCAAACATAAAAATGCATCATATGTTGGTTTGTGAACACTGTATTCTGAACTACTGTTTCCTTATTACGTGACATACGGTTTTGTTTCTTCAATTAGGAAAGTGCTTTGAGTTTGGGACTAATGTCTTAGACATCTTTAAATTCCTTAAACTTGAATACTATTTTATTTGAGTACTATTTTACTGGAGACCAAGGTAAATCTGGTCTCCGTTTCTAAAAAGAAATACAACCACCTCCTCACCAACCCTCCTAAGGCCTGGAATTTAGATTTACAAAAATATCACTTGCTTCGCAATTCTAACATAAAAGCTAAACAACTCTTACAAGTTGTAAATACTATATTTCACAATACTCTTAACAAATAAAACATTTAAACTAATCACCAGCTTACCGACAATATGGATTTCTTCGAGAGGAGTATCGAAGAGTAAGAAATCTATAGTATATAAAAGGCTGGAGCAAACTTCCTTGACCACTGAAATAAACAAATACAAGGATAAGAAATATACATTATCAATTCATATGTATACTCTCGAAACTTAGAGCAATTTAATTGGAAAATGTGTGTGTCTTCATTCATTAAATGGTCATGGTAAGGGTGCCTGGGTGCTCAGTCAGTTAAGCGTCTGATTCTTGATTTCGGCTCAGTTCATGACATCAGGATCATGAGACTGAGCCCTGTGTCCAGTTCAGTGCTGGGCATAGAGCCTGCTTAAGGTTCTCTATCTCCCTCTCCCTCTGCCCCTCCCCACCCGCTTGGCACACACGTGTGCACTCTCTCTAAAAATAAATAAAAGAAGAAATGGTCATGGTAATACCTATCATGACTAAATCAAAGCTATTCTTTTTTTCTTTAAGATTTATTTATTTACTTTAGAGAGAGAGAGAGAGAGTGCGAGTAGGGGAAGGAGCAGAGAGAGAGAGAGAGAAGCAGACCCCCGTTGCCTGTGGACCCCCAACACAGGGCTTTGATCTCATGACTCTGAGATCATAAACTGAGCAGAAATCAAGAGTTGGACACTTAACCAACTGAGCCACCCAGGCACCCCCAAATCAAAGTTATCCTTTTAAAAAGGAAATAAGAGTGGCCCCTGGCTAGCTCAGTTGGTAGAGCATGTGATTCTTTATCTTGGAGTTGTAAATTCAAGCACCAAGTTGGACATAGAGCTTACTTTAAAAAAAATGAAATAAAAGAATATATATGATTGCTAAGGAGTAAAATGTTATTTCTTAAATTTTTATAAACATATATTCATGTATGTATTACTTTTAAAAAGTTTAAAAGCTATAAAATGAACCAGAAAATGTATACGGGTGCCTGGGTGTCTCAGTTGATTAAGCTTCTAACTTCAGCTCAGGTCATGATCTCACGGTCCTGCGATTGGTCAGGGAGTCTGCTTGTCCCTCTCCCTCTGCCCTCCACCCCCATTCATGCTCTCTCTGTCTCTCAAATAAATAAAATCTTCAAAAGAGAAAAAAGAAAATGTACAAATGTTTCCATAATTACCACTAATAACTGTTCATCAAATTTTGAAACTTTGTAACATAGTAAATGAAAAGCGGGTCATTTTATATAAAAAAACGGACAAAAAAAACCTAGTAAAATCACACAGGCTCCCCAGTAAACTTACATAGCTTATTCTACTATTTTCCTTGGTTAAAAAGCACAATTATAATACCCAAGAGACATATATTTGTGAAATTCTAAGTCAAGAATTCGTTCCTAGGAAAGATTATCTGGATTAAGACATTTACTACCAATAACTACAAATTAAATGCATCACTATTTGGGGGCGCCTGGGTGGCTCAGTCATTAAGCGTCTGCCTTCGGCTCAGGGCATGATCCCAGGATCCTGGGATTGAGCCCCACATCGGGCTCCCTGCTCTGCTGGAAGCCTGCTTCTTACTCTCCCACTCCCCCTGCTCGTGTTCTCTCTCTCACTTGGTGTCTCTCTCTCTATCAAACAAATAAATAAAATCTTAAAAAATAATAATAAATAAATAAATGCATCACTATTTGGACAGTTAGGTAGCAAGGCTAAGTATATTATCTTTACTTGATAAGAGTTAATATGCAACTACCCAAAATCTTGATTATGAAAACCATACAGCAACTTTGAAAAATGCAGAGTATAAAACTATGCATATTATTATAATTGTATTTTAAAACTTTTTGAAGAACTACATTAAAGATGGCTAACACGGTTTTTTTAAAGTTAATTTTTAGCGTTCCTTCTAAATTGTGATATTACTTTCATAATAAAAATTTGTGATTACAAAGTAATCACTAAACTAAATGTTACAACCACTTTCACCAATAACTCCTGTGACAAATCTTTAACTCTTCAAACTGAAAAATACACATACTATAGAAAATATAGAAAGGAATATTCGATGAAAAACAAATTTTCCATCATCCAAGTTAGCTCCTCCCTCAGAATTACAGCTCAGTCTCTAATACATCCCTCAAAAAATTCATATACATGAGTGTATATAATGACTAACACTAATACAGTGCTCATTTTACAATTCACTGAATCCACTTAAACAATTCTAAGAGGAAAGTGGCATTATCACTCCCATTTCAAAGATGAAGAAACTGAAGCAGAAAAAAATATCTTTATGCCCTTAAATACACAAAAACACCCCAAAATATAAAAGGGTTCACCCTACACAGTTCTTAACAAATTTTTTAATTTATCATATCTTGAAGTTTATCCCCATCACAACACATAAATTTACCTCATTCTTTTTATAGCTTCAACCAGTTCATCTTATGCATTACTATTATGTAACAAGCTCTCTACTAATGAATAAAGCTACAGATAACTCATCCTTTTATTTTTTTTATACTCATGTTCATGTATATATAAGATAAACTCACAGACTTTACCTTCAATTTTAAATACAAAGCTTGCAGCATTACTCAGAAAAATATAATGAAGCCTTCTAATAATAGATTGTGCCTCTATCATGGAGGAAGCATCTAAGGAATAACGATTTTAAGTTATTTTTAATTTATATAGTATGTGTATATGTGAGTGACATATTAAAGCATCATCAGCCTTTCCAACTAGGGACTGAATAAAATCTTATAATCTTACTTTTTAGTGTTTTAGAATAACAAAGTGATTTCTCTATTTAAACATTTCTGGTAAATTCTCATCTCTTTTACAATAATCTTGAAAATTAAAATCAGTTTAAGGTTTAAGTTTTTTAAATGTGAAAAACCAATGCTCAAAAGGCTAATGATCACATCAACTAGAATCCACGTCCCTAACACCCAATGAGAAGTCTTTCCACTGTGCCATTCCAGACTTTATTTAGATTGTATCATCTAACTCATGATCCCACAACCTGAGCAACATGCAGCGATCCTAGAATTTCCAGAGAAAAACATTACTTAAAAGAATGGAATGAATGCATTTATGAGGAAATCTATGAAACTGTTACTAGCTTATAGACTGCTAAGAGTCAGACATGCAAAAATCTCACAAATTAAGGCAATGCACATTAAAATGAAATATTTCATAAACAAAAATCAGTTTTTACAAGTTAATGAGATTATGGAAAACAGTTAATACAGACAGACATCTTAGAGGACAATATGACATGGTCTATTAAATATAAAACCCACTTAGCTTAGACTCAGCAAAATTAGTTCTGGTTTAGAGTAAACACAGGCACAAGAGTATAAGCAGAAAGGTGAAAAGAAGAGCGCCTGGCTGGCTCAGTCAGGGGAGCATGCGACTCTTGATCTCAGGGTCCTGAGTCTGAACTCCACACTGGGAGGAGAGATTACTTAAAATAAATAAATTAAATTTAAAAAAAAAAAAAAAAGGTAAAAAGATGTTTGCTCCATCAAACATTTGGAAAAGCAAAACTTTGGAAACAAATGTTTCTCCACCAACAGGGGAACAGGTAGTGAAATTCAGCATATGAGTATGACCAAACACTACATGGCCATTAAATGGAACAAACCACAATTGTATCTATCAATATAAATAGGTCATGAAAACATATTACAGGAGTGGAAAAAAGCAAGATGCAGATAACTGATGCATTATGGCACTTCTAATGCAAAATAAAAAACTAAAAACAAATAAACAAAAAAAAACCCCACACCCATAATATGTATTTTCTATGTATCTGTATAAATATATATATATATTTTTTTTAAGATTTTATTTATTTATTCAACAGAGATATAGACAGCCAGCGAGAGAGGGAACACAAGCAGGGGGAGTGGGAGAGGAAGAAGCCAGGCTCATAGCGGAGGAGCCTGATGTGGGGCTCGATCCCATAACGCGGATCACGCCCTGAGCCGAAGGCAGACGCTTAACCGCTGTGCCACCCAGGCGCCCCTGTATAAATAAAGTACTACATGCACATACACATAGGAGAGGACAGAATTGCAAAGATTCAGAGTCAAATGATATTTAAGCTTTTATCTGCAATGTCCCCTTATTGGAAAAACTAAAAAAAGCAATAATCCAAACAGAAATGTAGTTTTATTTTTTCCTCCTGATCTGAATTATTTATTTATTTTTTCCAATTTAGCTTTGAACCTAGTAATTCCCCCCCCCACAACAAAGAAAATAAACACATTAACAGAGACAGAGAAAAATTTTTGACTTGGTAACCAAAACTTACGCTCTTCCCTTTTCCTTCTTTTTTTTGGTAAGTTTTCATTTTAATCACCCAGTGCTCATCACAAGTGCACTCCTTAATTCCCATCATCTATTTCACCCATTCTCCCACTCATCTCCCCAGAAATGTAGTTTTAAAACGTAAATTCAAGAATCGTAATGGGGAGGGTCAATACTAACCTGATGCTCTAATTTTTAACAGGATAGCTTTCTTTACTCATGCATTACTTCTATGATGAAGATACAAACAAGGGACACCTGCGTGGCTCAGTTGGTTAAGCATCTACCTTCAGCTCAGGTCATGATCCCAGGGTCCTGGGATCAAGCCCTGAGTCAGGCTACCTGCTCAGCGAGGAGCCTGCTTCTCCCTCTCCTCCCAGCTCGTGCTCTCCTCCCTTCTAATGCTCTGTGTTGCTATCTGTGTCTCTTCTCAAATACACAAACAAAATCTTTTAAAAAAAAAAAAAAGATACAAACCAAACATGGAGGTGATAGTAGGCAGCTATTAATACCAGACCATAATTTTTCTGAAATTTTTATAAAAGAAAAATCATCTAAATAATGGCAGATACACTAAACTAGGCTTCCCAAGATTCCTTCAAAGGCAGCAGTTCTAAAATTAATTTTCAAAATGTTAAATGGTAAATCACAAGGAATGACAAATAAGACAAGTTCCTAGGTTTACCATAACATGTCAGTTTCTCTATGATAAAATGAAAAATGGTTGCTAAGATCAATCCAGCTCTGCACATCAGTATCCACTTTAACGGATTTAAGCAAGATAAAATGAGTTAATACATTTATTATATTCACTTAGTTATCTGCCTCTCAAGACAAATGTATTCTTATTCTTACCTAAAAAGCATAAAAACTGTAGCAGGCATCAAGAAGATTTCATTACAAGCAATGAATTTCAGAATATTCTGTTGATTAGCACTTAATTTATCCAAGACAGATCTCAGCAGAGGTAAACTATTTGAACCCTTTGCCTAAAACATAAGAAAACAAGTATTAGAAATAATGAAGCATTTTGATTACTCAATTATTTTCTTTCTTTAGATAAACAGCATATCCAACAGGTAATATAACAAAAGATAATTACTTTGGAAATGGTAATTTAAAAGTTTTTAAAATAATATAAAATTTAGTGTATTTTCCTGCTTTGTTGTATTTTGTGTATTTGAAAAATAAAAAGACAGCTTTAGTAAGTCATTTTCATGCTTTATTTTTTTGTAAAAAAAAAAAAAAAAAAAAAAAGACTAGCTTATTTCACCAAAAAAACGGTGGTTATTTCTATCTAACCATAACAAAACCAGACTACCTAGTAATACAGTTAAGGTATTTGTGAATCCTTAACTAAATCAATTACAGAGTCCAATTACTGCTGTGACCAAAGAACTGTAAGGAAAAAGAAACAGGCCAATGCAAGGCAAACATTTGGATACTTTAATTCACAGATCAGTGCATATGCAGTCAATCCTCCTGGCACACTTAAATGAGGCTTTATGTTCCAAACTAGGAATAAGAAAATATTTTTGGAAAGCAGCAGTTCTGAACACTAATGTAAAAGAAATCCAGTACACTCTACTTACCTGGTATGTTAAAATTAAACAGTGACAGAACAAGAGATCTCTGACAACTTACCAAACCTAAATGATTTTTTTTAAAAAAAAAAGAGATCTATTTGAAACTTCAGAAATTCTCTGGGAACTGGGGGATATTTTGCCATATAATCCTTAACTGATAAAATGTATTTTGTGAAACTTAAAAAATTTCAAACTTAAAACTTTCAAATCACTAATAATTTACAACAAGTTTGCAGGGATTGAAGAAAACTTTTGTGACAAATACCAAAATGTCTTAGAACTCAAATTCATGCCAACAATTTGCAATTCAGGAGTCAAAACAACAGCATAGCTCTACTTACATCAAGGACCTTTTTCGTGTATGTGGCAGCATGAAGCAAAGAGAATAACAAGACTGGGAAAATACTCACTGGAGAAAACAGTTAAAGAAAATATTTAACATTTATCAAGTACTTTGCAAAACAGACTATATATTATGCCCAGTATAAATCTGAACCAGCATCTGCTAAAAGGACTTAAGTGATGGCTTTTGTTTTGTTTTACTTTGTAACCAAATGAAGTTTTTTTTTTACCTGTAAACAATTTCATTTTCTAAAGCTTACAGTTTTTTTAAGAAAACTAACAGTGAAAAAGTTTTTTTCTTTTCTATTAGATAATAAAATATTGTAAACATTTGCTAAATTCAATCAAAATCTAGGACACCTCAAAATATTACCACTTTTAACCCCACAATGGCCATCCTGGCCAGAATAATTTGGCCTTCAAATACAAAGACAGTCTTTGGTCTTGCTTTCCTCATCACAATTGCTTAGGAAAGAGTCTGGGGTAATGGTTTAAAAAGTACTTCCCTGGGGGTGCCCCGGCTGGCTTAGTCAGTAGAGCATGGGACTCCATCTCCGGGGGTACTTGATCTCGAGGTGATAAGGTCAAGCCCCACATTGGGAGTAGAGTTTACATTAAAAAAATAAAAACGTTTAAAAAGTACTTCCCCATGGGGCGCCTGGGTGGCACAGCGGTTGAGCGTCTGCCTTCGGCTCAGGGCGTGATCCCGGCATTGTGGGATCGAGCCCCACATCAGGCTCCTCTGCTATGAGCCTGCGTCTTCCTCTCCCACTACCCCTGCTTGTGTTCCCTCTCTCGCTGGCTGTCTCTATCTCTGTCAAATAAATGAAATCTTTAAAAAAAATAAATAAATAAATAAATAAAAATAAAAAGTACTTCCCCAATTTTCCTCAACTAAGGATCTTTCATTATTTCTCTTCCTACAAGATCCCCATTATTTCAAGATACTGCACCTATCGAGCTTGTGCAGCTCATGTGTTCTCAATCTGTACAAATAAAAAGTGAATATATATTTGGGTTTGTGTAATAGTTAATTGAGAGTCTCATCAGTTTAATTACAGACACGTATTTGAGTTCAACTGTTTGGCTTTATGTCATAGATAAATATGCAATTTTCATTCAGCTTTTTGAAAAATGAAAATTGCTCAAAAGACCCTATTTACCCCAATTTTTGCCAGGCTGATAACAAGAACAACAACAAAACTTGTCAAGTATTTTCATAAAATGATATAGACTGTTATTCCATTATGAATAGCAAAAATAGATGTCCTAAAAGTATTTGCAGTTTCCAGGGTGCCTGGCTGGCTCAGTCAGTAGAGCATGAGACATGATCTCAAGGTTGGGAGGGCAACCCTGATGTTGGGTGTAGAGTTTATTGAAAAAATAATCAAAAAAATGTTTAAACTACCCTCATTTAAAAAAAAAAAAGTATTTGCAGTTTCTAAGAAGTGAACCATTATATTTTTCTACACTAACTGAAAGCTTTGTTGTGATGGGAAATGGTGGTTATCGTTACACAAGGAGTTCCAGATTCATTACCACCGTAACTCATTAGGATCCAGAAATGCCTAATTCCAACTGGCAAGCAAGACAGTGACCTATACCCAAGGATTAGAAAAATCCTACCTAATATAATTCTCCAAATTGATATCCTGACCAATTCTTCCCTAACACTCACAAGAATTAAGTAAAATGCCAATTTCCTCAGTAGAGACCATGTATATATAGTTTTGCACTTTTTAATCAATCATAGATCCCTCTGGAACTGATGAAAGCTACAAGCCTCTCCTCTTCATGGCCACTGTAAAATTCTGCTGCTACTTATATGGTTAAATTTAAACTTTGACACATATGCTAACTTGAAGCCTGATTCAGTAGAAGTAATGCAAGTAATGAAAACAGAACCCTGAATGGACAGTCAAGATATCTGGGTTCCAATCATGGCTCTGATATTAACTTCCATTTCTTAGGCCAAGCTTCATCAAAGCTACAGATTTCTCTCCCACTCCCCCTCCCCCACTCATTTTCCCAAATAAATATATTTTTTAAAGATTTTATTTATTTATTTGACAGAGAGAGAGGGAACACAAGCAGGGGGAGTGGGAGAGAGAGAAACAGGCTACCTGCTGAGCAGCGAGCCTTATATGGGGCTAGATCCCAGAATGCAAGGAACATGACCTAAGCCCAAGGCAGACGCTTAACGACTGAGCCACCCAGGCATCCAACTCTTGATTTCAGCTCAGGTCATGATCTTGGGTCGTGGGATGAAGCCCCAAGTCGGCCTCTGTGCTCAGCCCTGTCTCTGTGCTCAGCAGGGCCTCCACACTCAGCAAGCAGTCGTCTGGAGCTTCTCTCTTCCTCTCCCTGCCCCCCACCTCCTGAGAGCACACAAACACACTCTCTCTCTCAAATATTAAAAAAAAAAGCTACAGATTTTTTTTTTAGTGCTTTTTTTTTTAATGTTTTTTTATTATATTATGTTAGTCACCATACAGTACATCCCTGGTTTTTGATGTAAAGTTCAATGAATTCATTAGTTGCGTATAACACCCAGTGCCATGCAATACGTGCCCTCCTTACTACCCATCACCAGCCTATCCCATTCCTCCACCCCCCTCCCCTCCTAAATAAAATTTTTAAAAAATACTGAAAACAGGAAGGGGGCTCCTGGCTGGCTCAGTCAGTAGAGTATGCACTCTTGATCTCAGGGTTGTGAGTTCGAGCCCCACACTGGGTGTGGAGATTACTTAAAAATAAAAAATTTTTTAAATCCACTAAAAGATACCCCCCCTCCCCTCTAAAAAAGCTACAGATTTCTAATGAGTTTTTTGTTTTGTTTTTTTTTTAAAGATTTCATTCATTTATGTTACAGAGATAGAGAAAGCCAGCGAGAGAGGGAACACAAGCAGGGGTAGTGGGAGAGGAAGACGCAGGTTCATAGCAGAGGAGCCTGATGTGGGGCTCGATCCCACAATGCCGGGATCACGCCCTGAGCCGAAGGCAGACGCCTAACCGCCGTGCCACCCAGGCGCCCCTCTAATGAGTTTTTTACTGCTAACGTTCTATAGTTCACAAACCCTTGATAAGAGATTCATAATCTTAGCTTTCAATATCACTTTCAAACTATTCAGAAAATATAAAGGGTGAAAGTCTAGAAGTTAAACTCTAAGTACCTATCATTGTTCGAGCAAGAACAGCATCACTTTTTTAAGACCAAAGATCAGAACACAACTTTGTAATATGACTCGGGCTACCTTTATTTACTAACATAATACCCAACTACTTTAAGAATCAGATTAGTATTTCTTGCCAGTTACTAGTTTAGGCTATACTATTGCTCACCACTGCCCAACCTCCACCCCAATGTAAGAATTTAAGGAACACGAAATCCTTATCTTCAACATTCCCATAGAGGGGCTAGCAAACAAACAATTGCATAGAAAAGGCGAAGAGGTTGTCTTAACAGGTCATGAGCCTCATTTGGCATCAAGGATTCACTCCACAAAACTTAGTGACCACATGCTATGTGGACTGGCTTTGCCTAGGTACAGACAAATATTTCAAAACTATACTGAAGTTTACTCATACATTAATTGTAAATTACATACACCTTTTAAGTCAGATAGACCTTGTCAGCATTACTATGTACTTGCCAATGTGATGTCAGGCAAGTTATCTGAAACTCTTTGAGCTTCACTGTCCTTATCAATATTGCTCAGGGCACCTGGGAGCGTCTGCCTTCCACTCAGGTCATTTTCTCAGGGTCCTGGGATCAAGGAGCCTCACAGTGGGCTCCCTGCTCAGTAGGAAGTCTGCGTCTCCCTCTGCCTTCCGCCACTGGTGCATGCTCTAATAAATAAAATCTTACAATATGATGCTCACTATGATTTTTCTCAGTGTTGCAAGGTTAATATATGCCAAGTTTGTATGTACTGACAAAATAGGTACTCAAAAAATTTTGGTTACCTATTCTAAGACTATTTAAAAATCTATTTAAAATGTGATACTTCACGAACACAGAAAGTATTAGCTACATAAGTAATATTTAGCCCTAGAGACACATTTTATTGTGTTTTCCATTAGGTATAGTTATGTAGACGTATATGTATCATTTATGACTATATCAGAATGTATCAGAAACATTTAAGAACTCTTAAGAGCAGACCTAAAGCACAAAATACTTTCTGGAGGGACACAGGGACGATAGTGGCGACACAACTATTAAAATGATTGAAAAACTCCAGTCATTCTTTTGCCTCACAACGCACATTAGCACATCAAAAGTCCTCTAGTAAAGAAACCTACTTACAACTGTTTAATCCAGTGCTTCCCAAACATACTAAATCCTGGCACTCCTCCCTAACCCTCCCCAGCCTTTTGAGAAAACCTATTATCACCCAACACATTTTTGAAATGTGTAAACATACAATTCCAAATGAATTATTTCATTCTCATTAGCTCCAAAGATTATCCATGTGTCCTTATTTTCTACTCTATCCGCAGTAAATATTAAATTTTTATTGTTTTTATTAATTATCCAATTTTCTGCCTAAGTAAGTTACTTCTTCATGAATTTCCATTTGTTTCTAGCTCGTTAGGAATTGAATGAGCTGAGGATTTCTCTTTTTTTAAAGCAAGATATATGGACAATTTCCCAAAGATGTGAATTAAATAGAAAAAAAGTGTAAATACTAAAATAAGTTTTCCACAGTCCTGTGCTTGGAATATGAAGTTTAAAATATCCACTGCTAACAGAGCAGCTTACAAGAGTCAAGAACAAAGATACAAAATTTTAAATTCCCACATCAGCTCTTCAAATTTAGATTTCACATTTGAGAGTCAGAAATTCTTACACTAAATGTACCTTCATTCAAATTAAGTGTCAACAAACCAACCAACCAGGCTCCATGGAAACCCTCATTGCTGAACCCTTCCTGTTGCAAAAAATAATCAGAAGAGATCTCCTATACACTTGGTGGGTGGCTTCTTTGTCAAAAAGGCACAAAAAGGATACTTGTCACAGGGTAGGAATTGACAAAGATGAGTGAGTACAGCAGGTAGTGGCAGCTGTCTTCTAATAAAGCCTGGGCCAGGAATGCTCTGCTTAACTGGAAATGTGGTAATCTTTGGTGCAGCCTCAGAGCACTGGTAAGAGCATTTGCCAGTAAAGCACGTTGGTAAAAGCTTGCAGCTTCATGCAACCTGCAAATTACCAGAGGAGAGGTTATCATGAGACCTAACAACTACCATGTCTCTTCCTCCTTTGTGGATTGCATCATAATTGCACTACACCTAAATCTCTTACTTGTCAATAGAAAAATGGAACCTATTATACCTTCTTAGAAGCATCACCTCATATATACATCCAAATGAATTTTACAAAGCAGTCACTTTCCTTTTAAGTTAAAAAATCACAAATGAAAAAAATATGAACTCCTCTCATCCCCACACATCCATTTTCTTTGATTTTCAAAGTGATGTCAGCTTCTAAAAGTAGATGACATAAAATAATCCTCCAATTGGTACTATTATTGAGTTATTAGCACCTAAAGCATGAGACCTGTATTTTATCTGTCCCAGAACCTCTTGCAGTTTAACAAGTCTTGCACATAAAAGGTAGTCCATAAAAAACAACCAAACAACTGAGTATCAAAGGCAGAAAATCTGTGTAATACATACCCAAGAACAGGGAGGACAAACAAAGCAGAGCAGTAAACTGTGAACAAGCGAGAAAGCCACATTGCCGTGTCCAGTTTGTTGGTCATCATGAATTGCTAAATTAAAAAAAAAAAAATACTGTAGTAAACTAAGCCTGCAAATTATCTTTCCAATGATGAATATTACATAGTCTTATTCCTATTCAAAATGTTTTAATGATCCTGTAGCAATTATGTAAGATCATTAAATGAAAACTCCTAAGACAATTGTTTCACCTCTACACCCAGCAACACCTCCAAACACCTTATAGTTTTGATGCAGAAAGCAGCTAAGTACTTAAACAGAAAAATACCGCTGATATTTAAAAAAATAAAGACTGATTAAGAAAGAAACCTTTGAACAGAAATTTAACTACAACTGTCTGTATTCCTTCAACACTTGTAATACTGGCTTCATCTATTTAAAAAGAACGTTAAATAAGAACTAATTGCTCTCAAGAGAACCATAATGCCTATTCTTAGAAATCTCAAATTCAAATAGGTAGGTTTCAGATCTGAGTAAAAAGGCATCACACAAAGCCAGTTTGGATTAAATAAACCCTAGGAAGGTTTTTCTCATCCAAAATGTATCTTGTATTCAAATTCTAAAGTGGCTTTTACATTTTTTTGATAGAATCTACATTAATAATTTTTAAGTCAAGGGGCGCCTGGGTGGCACAGCAGTTAAGCGTCTGCCTTCGGCTCAGGGTGTGATCCCGGCATTATGGGATCGAGCCCCACATCAGGCTCCTCCACTGGAAGCCTGCTTCTTCCTCTCCCGCTCCCCCTGCTTGTGTTCCCTCTCTCGCTGGCTGTCTCTATCTCTGTTGAATAAATAAATAAAATCTTTAAAAAAATAATAATAATTTTTACGTCAAAGTCCAATACAACCATACATGGATAAACTTCTATAAAGTTTCATAAAATAATATCTTTCCTAAGTGTAATGGATTTTGGTATTTTTGTATTCTATTTAATGTTTAGAAATAGTGTTTTCACTAAATGGATTTCAAAGTCAATAATAAATCTTGACGTGGAGTCTAAAACACTACTCTAAGCAATCCAACTTAATTATCTTTTGAAAGATACAAAAACTGGGTGCCTGAGTAGCTCAGTCGGTTAAGCATCTGCCTTCGGCTCAGGTCATGATCCCAGGGTCCTGGGATGGAGTCCCACATAGGGCTCTGTGCTCAGCGGGGAGCCTGCTTCTCCCTCTCCCTCTGCCTGCTGCTCTGCCTACTTGTGATCTCTCTGTCAAATAAACAAATAAAAATCTTAAAAAAAAAAAGATATAAAAATCTTCTGAAAAAAATGCAAGTACATTTTAAAATCCAAAGATGTTTCACTGCATGTCTTTTTAACAATACGGAGGTAATTTCAGAAATATGCCTGGTTTATTGTATCCAAACCTATTATATTGTGACTCTTCTAAATTTAAAAGACCACCCACAGTCAAGTGGAAGAATGATTCTAGCTTAGTACTCGGGCTCTCCACAAATATTGAGACTTTACACCATAGTCTGAAATTTATTTTAGAACATGTTCTTTAAAATCCATTAGCTTAGGGGCACCTGGCTGGCTCAGTCAGTGGAGCATGCAACTCTTGATCTCCTCGAGGTTGTGTATTTAAGATTCACCTTGGATATAGATTGCTTAAAAATAAAATATTTTTGGGGTGCCTGGGTGGCCCAGTGGGTTAAGCCTCCAACGCTTGGTTTCGGCTCAGGTCATGATCTTAAGTTTCTCTCCCTCTCCTTCTACCCTTCCCCACCGTGTGCATGAACATATGTGCTCTCTCTCCCTAAAATAAATCAATCTTTAAAAAAATAAAATAAAATCTTTTAAAAAAATAAAATGAAATGAAATCTGGTTGGTTAGGGTGTTTATTTGTAATAAATCACTGATGTATTCATTTTGTACACTTTTATGTATCTACATTTTAGTACACAATAAAAAAGGTTTAAAAAAGTGTACTGGTTTACACTTCAAGAGTCAACAGCCCAGCCATGTTATAAATAGTTTGGGCAAAAAACATCAATGAAACTTTGGGTGAAAACCTACTAAGGTGAAAAACTACTCACATAGTCTCAAAGCATCATGCCACAGAATACTTTTTAATTACAAAAGAAAAAAGGTATCTTTACAATGAAGAGTCTGCTGGATACCACCTGAACAAAATAATCAAGCTTATCTCCAATGATGAGCAAATTAACATAAAATGCTTCCTGAAATATACAATGCACTGAAAATGACAGATTATCATTTATGTAATATTCCTGCCAAAATGTTTAACTTGAATCTAGTCATGAGAGGAAAAACACAGGCAACTTCAATTTGAGAAGCAAAACAAGTCTGAACTCTTGACAGTCAAAAATGGCAGGAGGAAGGCAAAGGGAACTATTCTAGACTAAAAGAGACTAAAGGCCAGTAAAAGCAATGCATGCTTTGGATTAAATCCTGGATAAGGAGGAAGCAGCTTTAACAGACAACAGAGGAAATTTGAATATGGATTATAAATCAGGTATAACATGTATCAATGTTAACTTTTTCAAATTTAACTGCAAAAATTGCAGCAATGACTGCATTGTGGTATTGTAGAAGAACAGTTACGTATTTATGAATTAGCCATCACTGTGAATGCAAATAATTCTCAAAGTGTTCAACAAAATAGAGAAAAAAGAAAACTGTGTCTATAAATGGAAATGTCGTAAAATGTTTAAATGGGAAAAAGTGACATGCTCAATTCACAGTGTTTAAAATTAGAGAGCAATAATGCTTTGGGTACAAATAACTAGTAAGCAGATCTCCATGTTAAGAATAAAATATTTACAGAAGCCTAGTATCTCTCTTCGTAAAGAAGGACAAAATGACGAAAAGGAAAAAAAAAAAAAAAAAAAAAGACTACTCTTCCCCCACTGCGTAATTTCCATAGAATGGCATAAAACGGGCAGAGACGTTCTCTGCTAGCACGCGTGTGCGGAATGAGGCCTGTGTCACGACACCACCTCAGCTGGCATCTTCAACCTTGGAACCTAAGACAATTAGAAAAGGGGGGGAGGGGGTAAGAAGGCCCTATTTCCTTGGCATACAGCTGAGAGAGCCACCTGCTCCAGCCCGGCCCACAGTGGCTTAAGAAACAGAAAACCTGTAGCTTCCTCAACATCTCTGTCTATACGCTACCCCCACCTCAATCACTAATCCCAGCCCCTTTAAGCACTGAGGTGGAACGTCCCAGAACAGACTTGGCGACACTTTCCGCTCCTCCCTAACTCTAGTAAATCAAGCCAGAAGACCCTGCTCGCTCACTTACCACTGCGCCCGCCCCTTGGGGGCCGTTCGGAGCCGTATCCGCCATGGGAGACCCACACACGCGTCTGGGACGCTGCAATCGGGAAGGGAAGAAAGGGGATGTCAGCACCGGGCCACGATTCCGGTAACCGGTTTCCTTGCCCCGTGCCACAAGCCCGCCGCGCCCTACGGGAACTCCAAACCTCAACAGAAAAGTCTCGTCCGCTCCAGAGCAGCGAACTGCCTTGCGAGCTCCCGAAGTGGCCGGGAAATACCTGTACGACACCACCAAAAGCAAAGCCGGGTTTCTGGAAAAACCGGAGGGAGGCGGAGCTTCGGAGCAAGACCCAAAAAGGCCGATCTATCGCCGCCGCCGGGTGCTGGTTAGTGCCAAACCCGGAAGTGCTCCTTTCACTTCCGTGGGGAAGAGGCGGTGACGAAGAGGGGAAACCGAGAGCGGTGTCTTGAGGCATGACGGGAAGTGTAGTTTTTCTTGTTTCAGTTTCACCTGTCCTGCATGCTGATTGGCTGTGTAAGCTAAGAAGAGAGCCTGGCAAAGCAAATTTTCCCTCTTCTCCAGCTCCCAGGTGGTCCTCCCTGTCAATGTCCAAGCCGCAAAATGTCTGTTACTTGAGCCTCAGAAATGTTTTGTTGCTCTTTTCCTCCAGGAACTCACTAAGCCCTGTGGTTCTACTTACAAATTAAGTCTTCCAGGCACCTTGGATGGCTCAGTTGGTGAAGCATCGGCCTTGGGCTCAGGTCATAATCCCAGGGCCCTGGCATCAAGCTCCACGTGGGGCTCCCTGCTCAGCAGGCAGCTTCCTTCTCCTTCCGCCTCTACCCCTACCCCTGCTCATGCTCTGGCACTCTCTCTCTCAAATAAATAAATAAAATCTTTTTTAAAAAAATTAATTCTTCCAACATCACTTAATGAGACTTACAACGTGAAAGGCTCCATGTTTTGCATGGAGGATAAAAAGAATGAATATGACACAGACTGTGGGAAAGACAGACAAGTAAACCAGTACCACAGCACAGCACTTGTGAAATATGGGCAGAGGCCAAGTTAATCACAATGAGCTCAGAGGAGGGTATCTAAAACAGAAAGGGTCTGGGAAGGTTTTCTGGAAAAGGTAATTCTGGCCCTAAATTTTGAAGGACAAGGCGAAGTTGGCTAAATAGAAGAGGGAATTTCAGGTATGGCAACAGAAAGTTCATGAAGCAACAGGACAGAGTAAAGGAACTAGACTGAGTATGACCAGAAGGAAGGGATGTTTGTGTTGGGAGTAGGGGTGGGATTGGGAGAAGTGGATTGTAAAAGATTTAAGGTAGAGAGGCAGGCATGTTAAGGAGAAGATCTGAACTTGACCTTGATATCCAGGCAATCATGATACAATTTTAAGCATAAATGTGACATCATGAGATTCAGAACAATCACTCTGGCAATAGGATGGAGGATAATTAAGAGGAACAAACTAAAACCCATGGGATTAAGTGGTTTGTTTTACATACATGTGGGAGAAATATCCAACACCCATGGGCAGTCCAGGTGCTAGTTAGTTGTAGCTGAAAAGTCAAATGGTGCCCTCTTGAAGCCATGCAAACTTCAGTTTTTCTAAGGTCACTGCCCAAGTTCAGGTCCTCATGATCTATAGCCTGGATTACCTAAAATGCCACCTCCCCTGCATTCCTCACATATCATTTACTCCATATTTTTATAGCACTTATCATTCTTTAACATTTCTTACGATTATTTGTGTACCTATCAGCAGTGCGTGTGTGTGTGTGTGTGTGTGTGTGTGTGTGTGTGTGTGTGTGTCTAAGCTTGGGCTGCCATAACAAAATACCATAGGCTGGGTGGCTGAAACAACAGAAATTTATTTCTCACAATTCTGGAGGCTGGAAAGTCCAAAACCAAGGTGCTGGCAGATAGGTTTCATTCTGAGGCCTCTTCTCTTGACTTGTACGTGGCTGCCATTTCATTGTGTGCTCACATGACCTTTCCCTGGTAGGGAGAGGGAAGGGAGAGAGATCTCGCTTCCCTTTTTATTTATTTATTTATTTATTTATTTATTTATTTATTTATTTATTTTTTAAGATTTTATTTACTTGACAGAGAGAGAGGCAGCCAGTGAGAGAGGGAACACAAGCAGGGGAAGTGGGAGAGGAAGAAGCAGCCTCCCAGCAGAGGAACCTGATGTGGGGCTCCATCCCAGGACTCTGGGATCACACCCTGAGCCGAAGGCAGATACTTAACGACTGAGCCACCCAGGCACCCCTCGCTTCCCTTTTTAATAAGGCCACCCAGTTTTATTAGTAGGGCCACCCCTTATACCACATTTAAACTTCATTACCTCCTAAAGATGTTATCTCCAAAAACAGTCATATTGGGAGTTAGGGCTTCAACATATGAATTTTGGAAGGACACAATTCAGTCCATAACAATATATATGTATATGTATTATTGATTTTTTTATTTAAATTCAATTAGCCAATATATAAAACATCATTAGTTTCAGATATAGAGTTCAGTAATGCATCAGTTGCATTAAACACCCAGTACTCGTCACATCACGTGCCCTCCTTAATGCCTGTCACCCAGTTACCCCATCCCCCCACCCACCTCCCCCTGTATTACTGATTTATAAGAATCCTCTTATGGGGTGCCTGGCTGGAGCAGACAGTAGAACATGTGACTCTCAATCTTACGGTTATGAGTTCAAGCCTGAACACTTTAAAAAAATGTTCTTGTTACAAAAATATTAACCTATAAAATGTCCTCTATTTAAATTCCAAATAACCAATTGATTCTCACAAAGCACTTTTGTTGATTTTTACTGAGCTCTTATAACCAAAGCGACATATTGTTGCTATTGATAAACCAGCACAATTCCATGAATGTTGCTCGATATTTTTGTTAAGCAATAAAATGAAAGTGAAACAACTAAGACATATATTGAAACTTCACTCTTTCAACAATGATGTGAGCAACTTCTTTGCTAAATTGAATAGTTTTTGAATACTGGAAGAATATTTACTCAATTTTTTTAAAAGATTTTATTTATTTATTTATTTATTTACTTGAGGGAAAGAAAGAACACGAGCAGAGAGGAGCGAGGGACAGAGGGAGGGGGGCAGAGGGAGAGGGAGAAGCGAATCCCCACTGAGCAAGGAACCCGACGTGGGGCTCAATCCCAGGACCCTGAGATTATGATTGAGCCAGAAGCAGATGCTTAAACAGCTGAGCCATCCAGGCGCCCCTACTCAATTTTTTAATTCTATTCACAATGTTAACAGCTACAGACATAACACACTTTAAAGTTTAATCTGCATCAACATTCTCTCCATAACTTTTAAGTCTAGACAATCAACAAAATAATAAATTGAGCCTTGATTTGTAATGCTTGCTGGTATTGCCATGTTGTAAATACCCCAACACGACATATTTCAAACTATCGACATAGTGTCACTGAATGTGGAATTGGGAAGAGATGTGCATAACACACTATTACATAATATTTCCATCATGCAGACACAATATACATAAATAACCTCAAGGGCATAGAGAATGATAAAATGTAGTAAAAAATAATTAAGAATTATTGAGTTTTAAATGTTTATTATCTTATTTTTTTAAGTAACCTCTACCCCTAGCATGGAACTTGAACCCACAACTCCAAGATCAAAAGTTTTATGCTCTACCAACTGAGTCAGGCACATGCCTCTATTATCTGTTTATAATTTTATTTATTGTAAATTTATACACTTTAACTTTTAGTAATGGCTGTGCATAACAACTAGCTCACAAAATTCTGAAAAGTTTAACAACCGGCTCTTGCAAGGCAATATGAGCTGCCTCCAGCATACCACTATGTGCCTACTCGAATGCCAACTCAGTCTCACTGCCCAGTGACACTAACACCGATCTCCCAATTTTCCCATCAGAAAAAATCCTCATTGAAACCCCTGGATATATTCTTATTCCTTTAGAGAATTTATTTCATCTTTTCTCATAATTCAATGACTTTACATTCTCAAAGGTCTTAAATTTCAAGGAAGCAAGCATGAGAAACTTAACAATGGGAAAAGAAGAAGGTGGAGGAGGACTTTTGGTTGATAGTCTTTTTTTTTTTTTAAGATGTTATTTTAAATAATCTCTACACCCTAAATGGGTAAAGGGAAAAAAGTTGCCCTGGGATCTGTAAGGGAAGTCAGGACAAAGGGCCTCACAACTGTATCCAGAAATTCTTATTCAACATTTTACATTTTAAGGAGTAAGTGGGTGAAACTGAGGGATTAACACACATCACAGAGCACAGTACAGTGTTCCCAGGAGAGCCCCAAGCTCACAAACACCTCTGTTACTCTTGGTGAGTAACTGTCAGCTCTGATGATGTTGAGGAATAAAGGAAAACTGTGGCAAGTTTGCTGGATTGCAAAAGGATTTGTAACACAGTTTAATTCTTTCTCAACATCTTACTATTTCAAACTGTCCCTTTGTTTGGTGCCCTGGAAAATTTGACAGCTAAGATTTAGAAAGTTGCAAGAGATGCCTTTCAGAATGTGGAAAGAACCAGTGTGACAAGTTCTCAAAAAGATAACTTTTAGGAAAACAAATACATGGAAGTTTCACTTTGGTTCATTCCATTGAAATATAGAATGCCAATACATTTTTTAGAGAGGTTTTTTTTTGTGCTCCCAGGGATACATGTATCAGAGAAGTTAATTTTTTGCCATATTTAATTCAGATTTTTTTCTTTTCTATCAAACAGTATACACAGTTGAAACCCATTCCCATTCTATTATTCTATCTATCCAGAGCTACCTTTTCACTGAAGTTATTGTATTCTTTCTGTTCATGATTTTATACTTTTATTACATATGTTGGTATTACCTCTGTACATGTATAATAAAAAATATACAGTATAGTTTAGTATCCTTTTACATTTTTAATAGATGGAACCATACTGGGATGCCTGGGTGCCTCAGTTGGTTACTCAAGTAATGATCTCCGGGTCGTGGAAGGGAGCCCAGCATTGGGCTCTGTGCTCAAGAGGGAGTCTACTTCTCCTTTTCCCTCTGCCCCTCTGCCCACTTGTGCTCTCTCTCCAATGAATAAAATCTTAAAAAGAAAATAGATGGTACCATACCATTCATGCATGCTCTTGGAATCTACTTTTTTCAGTCAACATTATGTTTAAGATGTAACCATGTTACTATACCTAGGTTTAGTTCTCTTACTCCTAGTTCACCTATCCTATGGTATCCTATTTATGAATTACCAAAATGAATTTATGTGGCATCTTAATGAACATTTTTTTACCTTTAAAATCAATTCTGAAATGGACAGCTTTGCACAAGAACTTATTTAGAGTCAGTATTTAGAAGTGGAATATAGGGCTCCTGGTGGAGCGTGCAACTTGATCTCAGGGGGGAGGGTTGAGTTTGAGTTCTACGTTAAGCATAGAGCTTACTCAAAAAAAGTATTAATAAAAAATAAATAAAAGTAGAAGTGGAATTGGTAGGTCAGGTTGTCTTCAACTTTGTTTATTAATAATAATTGCAAATTTACTCCTAGTGGTTGTACTTAGATCACGAGAATATCCCTAATCCCTGCCAACATTTGTTATTTTTATTTTCCACCAATGTTATGCATATGAAAATGGTATATATCACTTTTGTTCTAATGGGCATGTTCTTTTTTTTTTTTTAAGATTTTATCTATTCATTTAACAGAGAAAGAGACAGCCAGGGAGAGAAGGAACACAGACAGGGGGAGTGGGAGAGGAAGAAGCAGGCTCCCAGCAGAAGAGTCTGATGTGGGGCTCCATCCGAGGACTCCAGGATCACGCCCTGAGCCAAAGGCAGATGCTTAACAACTGAGCCACCCAGGCGCCCCTAATGGGCATGTTCTGTACTAGCAGTGAAGTTGAGCATCCTTTCACTACTTTATTGGCCATTCAGGTTTTCTATTCTGTTGCCTCTTTTTCTATTGGATTGTTTGTCTCTTATGCTATCTATTATTACTGGTTTGCTGGAGTTTTTAAAAAATTATGTTTAAATATTAAAGTTATGTTTTGATACTAGTCCTTTGTAATGAGTTAAAAATTTTTTCCTTTGCCTTTGAAAGCTAAATAGAAACAGTAAGTAAATATATGGAGGAAGAATGGAGGAAGAATGTGTCCCACAACATTAGACCCCAAGCTTAACTAGACACTGCCAGGCCAAGGCTCCATGGATCTGTTACATTAAGATAAATGAAAAGGGCACAAACCAAGTTGCTTTCCAAGTGGTTCATGGTTTGTTTGCCTGATTTATGAAGGATGATACTCCCCATTAAACTGTTTTTAGTAGGTTGACTTCATTTTGCTGACTGACCCAACTTAATCATATTATTCAAATAATTGAGTTCCTTTGGTTTTATTCTTTTTGCTTCTTCTGCATTTTCAGATGTGCTGAGGACTAAAAGGACCACAGATGTAGCCCTACAACGGAGGTTTTAGAATAATACAAAAAAGAAATAATTTATTTTGAGCGGGTGAAAATAAGGAGATAACAACTTATCAGATTGTACTATAGTTATTCTTACAAATGGTGCTTACTTTTAGTAACTGGTAGATTTTCTTCTGCTGCGGTTTCTCCCTAGAGCAGAAGCATCACAAAGACTGTCTTTTCTCCATTTCTGTGTCATTCCCTTGGGCTTCAAATATAACTATAGATCTTTTTTTTTTTAAAGATTTTATTTATTTATTTGTCAGAGTGAGTGAGAGCACAAACAGCGGGAGTGGCAGGCAGAGGGAGAAGCAGGCAGGCTCCCCAGTGAGCAAGGAGCCTGATGCAGGACTTGATCCCAGGACCCTGGGATCATGATCCGAGCTGAAGGCAGACACTTAACAGACTATGTCACCAAGGCATCACATAACTATAGATCCTGATGTGTAGGACAGTGTTTCAGGCAACTTGGGGACAGTATAAAATATACTGAAGTCATAGGGGAAGAAGCTGAAGCCACTCTGCCAAGATATTTGATTCTGTAAGAGCTTTCAGGGGTTGGTGCTAATTATTGAATGGAGGGACATCTATCATTTTTCTTCTGCAAGAAGTATCATGAATCATTTTATGTTATGAATAGATGTTATTTAACCCCCTTGCTTTTGTTTATTTAACGATTGGAATTTTTCCCCTGGGTGTTTTGTTTTTTTTTTAAGATTTATTTATTTGAGAGAGAGAGAGTGCACAGATGCATGGGGGCCAAGGGTGGGGGCATAGAAGAGGAGGAAGAGAGAGGATCTTAAGCAGATTCCCTGCTGAGCAGGGAGCCCAATGTGGGGCTCGATCTCATGACCCTGAGATAATGACCAGAGAGGAAATCAAGAGTCAGATGCTTAACAAACTGAGCCACCCAGGGCTCCCTCCCCTGGTCTATTCCTTTATGTTCTTCCTTCATCAGTGTATTTGGCAGTGTTAAATCAAAGAACCCAGTAGACTGAGGTGGTGCTAATACCTTATCAGTGTAGTAAGCAAACCCTTAGGCTCAGGTCATGATCCCAGGGTCCTGGGATTGAGCCCCACATCGGGCTCCCTGCTCAGCGGGAAACCTGCTTCTTCTTTTCCCGCTCCCCCTCCTTGCATTCCCTCTCTCTCTCTCTCTCTCTGTCAAATAAATAAATAAAATCTTTAAAAGAAAAGAAAATCTAAGGATAATCAATCACAAAGAACCAACTAGACTTTCCAAATAAGTCTTATTTATTTGCAAATAAAAAAGTTTAAGCTATAGCCAATCAAATAATTTCTTTGCTTTGCTTCTGCCTTTTCTCTGCTATAGAAGTCTTTCTCCTAGCTCCTGTCAGCAGAGCACTTCTTATCACTTTTGGTTTGGCACTGCCTGAATCGAATTGATTTTTGCTGAGATAAGCTCTTAAAATTTTTAATATGCCTTCGTTTTATCTTTAACAATAGTGAGATAACTTACCAAACATAGATGGTTGTCTTAGTAAGGACTCCCTTGACTGTAAGTAACCAGAAATTAATCCCAGACTTATGGGGGAAAAGGGGCAAAAGGATTGACTACTTTGAAAAGACCAGAGGGACTGTAATGATCCAAGTTTGGTTTTCAATGGGTTAAATCTGATCCCATAATTCTTTTATTTATTCTTTTATTTTTAAAATTTTTAAAAAAGATTTTGTATATTTGAGAAAGAGAGAACTAGCGGGGCCAGGGGAGGGGTGCTGGGAGGGGCAGAGGAAGAGGGAGAAGCAGATGCAGGGCTCAATCCCAGGACTCTGGGATTATGACCTGAATCGAAGGCAGGCACTTAACCGACTGAGCCACCAGGCACCCGATTTTTATTTTTTAAATTTATTTTTAAGTAAGCTCTATGCAACCCTGGAGATCAAGAGTCACATGCTCTACTGACTGAGCCAACCAGGTCATCCCCACACACACACACTTCTTTTTTTTCAAAGAGTGTGCTTGAATGTGAAGAGTATTTTATTTTATTTTATTTTTAAAGTAAGCTCTACCCCCAACATGGGGCTTGAACTCAGGACCCTGAGATCAAGAGTCACATGCTCTGCTAACTGAGCTAGCCAGGTGCCCCTGGTCTCAAAATTCTTAAAGTATCATTAAGACAGATGAGCCAGTCTTAGGTCATTCACCCACTCTTGTCTGAATGGAGTAGTAAGAGGAATATGTGTGGGATCAGTCTCACCTGAAACTCTAAGCCTGTTGCTATGAAAAGAACGAAGTATAGATGCCAGGAAACAAAAACAATATAATTCCACTTGAATAATCATTTTTTATCCGATACTTATTTTATTTTGTGTCCCCCCCCCATGTCTATGAATTTTGACTTGATAATAGTTTCCTTAGCGTGAACATCAATTCCTGTTATCCAGCTTATCTTAATTGAAGGAAGACAATTCTGCTGTAGCACAACCCCAAAGCTGGAGCAGTTGGCTACTAAAAGGCCATTACTCCTTTTGGCTAGAAATTGGCTGATGGAGCAAGAATTGATTCCAGAGTTATTGATGATTTGGCTCTCCCCAGTTTCTAGGGGGGATTCTACTGAACCATCAAGTCATCAATTTGCTCATTTCTGCTTCCATCAGTGATTAATGATCCTGAGGTTGGATAGGGCATCTTTGCAATTGCTAAGTGCTGAGTCATTCATCTCATTAGGAATACATTCCTACTTTTATTTGCTGCCCAAAAAGTAAGCTCCATAAGCTTTGCAGATATAGCATGAGAATGAGGTCTTAACTATGCATGTATGTATATGTAAGTGTGTGTGCCTTTGTTTTTGACTGAGCTATTTTTAAACTCTGTAAGTTGTACACAACTGATAGCAATGCAACTAATTGTTTTTCTACTATGTTAGTTTTCTATTGCTGTTCTTAAAAATCACCACAGATTTGGCACCTTAAAACCACACAACTTTACTCTTACAGTTCTAGAAGCCAGGAGTCCCACACAGGTTGTGCTGGGCTAAGATCAAGGTATCTGCAGGACTCCACTCCTTTCTAGAGGCTGTAGGGGAAATTATATTTCCTTGCCTTTTCTAGCTTTTAGGAGGCCACCCCATTCCTGAGCTCCTGGCCCCTTTTTCTATTTTCAAAGCCAGCAACGTTGCATCTTTCTGACCATCCTTCCATAGTTGCAACTCCCTCAGACTCTCCTGCTTAACCTCTTCCACTTTTAAAGACCCTTGTGATTCCATTGAGCCCATCTGGATGACCCAAGATAATCTCTGTAATAAAGTCGACTGATTAACAATCTTAATTCAGATGGCTGCATCTCCTTAATTCCCTTTCACCATCTAACATATTCCCAGGTTCTGAGGATTAGGCTGGACTATTTTGGAGGTAGGGGAAGGAGGCATTACTCTGCCTTTTACCATCTATAGATATGCAAATAAATCCTGCCAGAAGAAGGTTGAATTGACGTCTCTACCACCCACTCCTACAGCAAAATCCAGTTTTGCTTCCATTTCAACATTCCTTTACTCCATATAAGGTTGTAGTTCTTTGACCCCTCCTTTGAATCCATTTTAACAATTTTGCCAGTTCTCTCATCATTTAATGAGCTATGTAAAATCTAGGACCTGTGTTTATTTTATACATCTTATAAAATAATTTCTTAGCTTATAAATATTACATATTTATATGTCATAATTTTACCTTATTTTGAAAATTTATCAGTGGCTTACATACTAGAGATTGAATATTATATATATATATACACACACACACACACACACACTAGCGATATATCCTAGGGCTTCAGAAAATGAGGGTATCCCCCACTCTCTTCCATCTTCTTGAAGNTGGCTTACATACTAGAGATTGAATATGATATATATATATACACACACTAGCGATATATCCTAGGGCTTCAGAAAATGAGGGTATCCCCCACTCTCTTCCATCTTCTTGAAGATTTCAACATGAGCAGGAGATAGACTTGGCTGGGACTCTAACAACTACTGGTTGAAAGTCAGAGATCAGGTTACTTCCTTCTGACATTTGAAACTCAAGTTTGAATCCCAGGCAATTGAAGGCAATTATCTAAAATCATCTGTTCATCACCCTACTGATGAGGGAGCAAAAGGCTGGCTGAACACAAAGCATAAGCTGATACCCTGCAACTTCCCCCCACCCCCCACCCCCCCACTCTTGGGTGGGACATGTGTGACATTCTTCCAGGGAGCCCCCAACCATCTTAATGCTAATGCCTTGCAAGAGGGAAAAACAATTTTAACTTGACAATGGCAAGGCCTCTGGTATCCTGTGAGTCTTCTTCAACATATGAAGGTATTTTCTCAATCTCTCTTTTCACTTACCTCCCCCAACCCCATAGTATATAATCAGCCACCCCTCACAACCCCCGTGCAGCAGCTCTTTCTGCCCACAGGTCCTGTCCCCGTGCTTTAATAAACCACCATTTTGCACCAAAGACGTCTCAAGAATTCTTTCTTGGTTGTCGGCTTCAGACTCTACCCCACTGAATCTCACCTATATTCCAAAACCACATCACTACCTGGATCCCAGAAGTGTTACAATCTACTTCTTAAAAGAAAGCTAGCAGTGAACTTCCACTAATGAACTGCAATCAATGACCTGCAAATAGTGTTTTTGCAAGACGAAGTGAAAAGTTTAAGCATTTCTGCTTAAAAGTGTAAAGTATCCAGTTAATCTTCACAAGGAAGTTGGAGTTTTCTGTTTTTTTTTTTTAAGATTTTATTTATTTATTTGACAGAAAGAGACACAGCCAGCAAGAGAGGGAACACAAGCAGGGGGAGTGGGAGAGAAAGAAGCGGGCTCCCTGCTGAGCCGGATGTGGGGCTCGATCCCAGGACCCTGGGATCAGGGGACTGAGCCACCCAGGTGCCCCTGGAGTTTTCTGTTCTGATGCAGCAATCACCCTAGCTTTGTTTCCTTTCGTTTGAAGCATTCAACTAGCCTGCACAGAATAGCTTCCTACAACTTTTACCCTACCTATTGAATCCAGCAGATCAAAATTTCCAGTTGTCTAGAAGGAACAAAGAAATAGAAGATAAAGGACTTGAAGTTTCCTTACTAGCAATCCAAATCCTTTTCATTTGGTATCTTCTCACAGAGGAGCTGGCCAATAGCTGTATAGATCAAGATCACGCTATCCAGCTATGCTTTAATTGTAAAAAAATTTCCATAAAATAAAAATGTGAATAATAATGAAATAAATAACATATAGGATTTGATAGGGATTGCATTTAAATGTATAGATTTCTTCGGTTAATATAGACATTTTAACAATATTTATTCTTCTAATCCTTGAGCATGGAGTGTTTTTCCACTTCCTTGTGTCGTCTTCAATTTCTTTCATCAGTGTTTTTTTTTGTTTTCAGGGTACAGATCTTTTACCTCTTTGGTTAGGTGTATTCCTAGGTATGTTATGGGTTTTGGTGTAATTGTAAATGGGATCCATTTCTTGATTTCTCTTTCTGCTGCTTCATTTTTGGTGTATAGAAATGCAACAGATTTCTGTACATTGATTTTGTATCCTGAGACTTCACTGAATTCATTGATGAGTTTTAGCAGTTTTTTGTTGGAATCCTTTGGGTTTTCTATATAGAATATCATGTCACCTGTGAATTGTGGAAGTTTGACTTCTTCCCTGCCTTTTATTTCTTTTTGTTGTCTGATTGCTGAGGCTAGGACTTCCAGTACTATGTTTAACAATCCCTGTCTTGCTCCTAACCATATAGGAAAAGCTCTGAGTTTTTCCCCATCGAGGATGATATTAGCTGTGGGTTTTTTTTTTCATATAATGGGATTCATAAGCTTGTTGGAAGCCTGAAAGAGTCAGTTTTGAGAGTGCTGTATTTATCCTTTTTTAAAAAAGATTTATTTTATTTACTATTTGAGAGAGAGAGCATGCAAGTGAGGGCAGGGAGAGGGGCAGAGGGAGAAGGAGAGATAAAGAGAGAGAGAGAAGCAGACTCCTCCATGACTGCGGAACCCCTCTTGGGGCTCAGTCTTATGACCCCAAGATCAGGACCTGAGCCAAAATCAAGAGTCAGACACATAACCAACTGAACCACGCAGGCACCCCTGTATATATCCTTTTGATCAAAGTCCAAAAGAATAATTTTATATTTATTTGTCTTTGACCTACATATTTTCTCTCCATCAGTAAAGAAAATTATTTGTATTTTATTTTATTTTTAAAAGTTATTTTTAAGGGGTGCCTGGGTGCCTCAGTCATTAAGCACCTGCCTTCAGCTTGGGGCGTGATCCCAGAGTCCTGGGATTGAGCCCCACATCAGGCTCTTCTGCTAGGAGCCTACTTCTTCCTATCCCACTTCCCCTGCTTTGTTCCCTCTCGCAGGCTGTCTCTCTCTCTCTGTCAAATAAATAAAATTTTTTTAAAAAAGTTTTTTTATTATTATTTTTTTAATTACGGTTAACTGACATACAGTTCAATATTGGTTTCAGGAGTAAAGTTTAGTGGTTCATCATTTACATATAACACCCAGTGCTCATCATCAAACAAGTACCCTCCTTAATAACCATCACCCACCTATCCATCCCCCACCCACCTCCCTCCATCAACACTAAATTTGTTCCCCATAGTTAAGAGTCTCTCATGATTTGTTTCTCTCTCTCTCTTTTTCCCCCTCCCATATGTTCATCCATTTTGTTTCCTAAATTCCACATGAGTGAAATCATACGGTATTTGTCTTTCTCTGATCGACTTATTTCACTTAGCATAATATGCTCTAGCTCCATCCACATCGATGCAAATGTAAAGATCTTTGTTTGGTTGGTTTTTTAAAAAGATCTTATTTATTTGAAAGAGAGAGTACAGCAGAGGGAGCTGCAGAGGGAGAGGGAGAACCCGACTCTTCGCTGAGCGGGGAGCCCGAGGCAGAGATCATGACCTGGGCCAAATACAGATGCTTAATGGACTGAGTCACCCAGGCATCCCCAGCAAAAGTTAAGATTTTTAAATATTTTTATCTCTACACCCAACGTGGAGATTGAACTCACACCCTTAAGATCAAGAGTCACGGGGCGCCTGGGTGGCAGAGCAGTTAAGTGTCTGCCTTCGGCTCAGGGCGTGATCCCGGCGTTATGGGATGGAGCCCCACATTAGGCTCCTCCGCTATGAGCCTGCTTCTTCCTCTCCCACTCCCCCTGCTTGTGTTCCCTCTCTCGCTGGCTGTCTCTATCTCTGTCAAATAAATAAATAAAATCTTTAAAAAAAAAAAATCAAGAGTCACATGCTTTACCGAGTAGGCCAGCCCAGTTCCCCTGTATTTATTTCTGTATGATCTACATATTTTCTTTCCATTAGTGAANGTCACATGCTCTACCGAGTAGGCCAGCCCAGTTCCCCTGTATTTATTTCTGTATGATCTACATATTTTCTTTCCATTAGTGAAGAAAATTATTTATATTTTAAGTTATAGGTTTCCTACGATTTAATATTTTTCATTATGAAAATAATATATGTTTGGGGCGCCTGGGTGGCTCTGTTGGTTAAGAGTCTACCTTCGGCTCAAGTCATGATCTCGGGGTCCTGGCATTGGGCTCCCTGCTCAGCGGGGAATCTGCTTCTCCCTCTGCCCTTCCTTCTGCTCATGCTCTCTCTCTCTCTATCTCTCAGATAAATAAATAAAATCAATTTTTAAAAAAAGAAAATAATAGGCATTTATATTAGAAAATTTGGAAAAAACATTTTAAAAATAAGAGGAAGAGTTATTCACAATACAAACATCCAACAACCATTGGCTTTTATTAAGGCCTAAGTGTTTGTTGGACTTTTTTCTTACATTGTAATAATCTTCCATACATAAAATTTTTTATATTATTCTTCACACTTAAAACAATAAACAATTCCTATGTCATTGTTACATA
>NC_048228.1:76598461-76617806 GCF_002007445.2 Ailuropoda melanoleuca
AGTTCAATTAAAAAATAAAAAGTACTCTGCCCAAAGGTGAGGAGCGTGAATCTGAGAGGCTAGATCCAAGGCCCTATGTCTCCATCATTCTGTCTAATCATACTTTATTTTTTTTTTAAAGATTTTATTTGGGGCGCCTGGGTGGCTTAGTCGTTAAGCGTCTGCCTTCGGCTCAGGGCGTTATCCCGGAGTTCTGGGATCGAGCCCCACATCGGGCTCTTCCACTGGGAGCCTGCTTCTTCCTCTCCCACTCCCCCTGCTTGTGTTCCCTCTCTCTCTGGCTGCCTTTCTCTGTCAAATAAATAAATAAAATCTTTAAAAGAAAAGCCAAAAAGACAGGCCTGATGCATGCACAAGTGAGATAACAAACCAGATATTACTTAAATCCAAGATGTCCCTAGAACAAGAGTTCCAAGTTACCGTTCTAGGGCGTTAACATTTCTGTTAACAGCCAGAAACCTGAGAAATTCATCCTTCTAGACAGCCTGTAGACTAATAAGGACATCCTCTTCTGCAAAATAAATTTTATTAAAGGAAAAGTAAACCTACAATCATTAGGTATTATGCCATGGATAAATTCCTAGGGTACAGAGTCTCATCTTGTCCCACAGTAGGTTCAGGTAGGGTGAATCCTATGGACATATCCTGGCCCTAAGCTGGTCTAGTAATACGTCTTGAGCCTAACACCCCTGTGTTCTGGCTGAGCTGCCCCAGGACACTGAAACCTGACAGTATTGCTTTAACAAGGCCTAGATGGCTTTCCGTAGCAAGTGAGGTACAGATCTTAGGATCTTTCACACGGTAGCAAGAGTCAACCCTGCTTTTTCTGGGTACATCTCCCAGTTCAGCTTTCCACAGGGCTCCTCAGCTTTTCAGTCTTTCCTTTAGCATGACTGATTGAAAAGAAAATATGAGCAGTAACAGAAAATTTCTTTTCAGCTTCACATGACATTATATGCAATTAAATTTTTAGAATTACTATCAAATCTGAGAAAAACTCAGTTGAATTTCACTCCTTCATGAACTGTAAGAATATATAAGGGCTCCTCAAATAAGTATTCTTATGGGGTGGATATATAATCCTTGCACTGACAAGACTAATGGTAGTAGGACATTATGGGTTCTTTGTTATCTTTGTTAATGGCAACATTGCATGTCCAAGAAACAAGAAATATAAATTTAAAGTTTTCCCAAAATATTCATATGATTTACTCCTCTTCATTCAATAGTTTATGAAACAATCCATGGTGGCAAATTTTTAAAAAAGATTTTATTTATTTGTTTGCGAGAAAGAGAAAGAGAGAGCACACGAGCAGGTGGAAGGGGCAGAGGGAGAGAGAAGCAGATTCCCCGCTGAGCAGGGAGCCCAACGAAGGGCTCTATCCCAGGACCCCGGGATCATGATCTGAAGTGAAGTCAGATGCTTACTGACTGAGCCACCCAGGCGCCCCATGGTGGCACATTCTTAATTGCATACAGTCTATCTCATCAGCCCTCTGATTAGAGGTAAAGATACTTGGAATATCTGTAGGATACATCTGCAGAATGTTGGCTTTCGAGTATCTATTTGTAGGGTGAAATTAAAACTAACAAACACATAATGTGGGATGCCTGGCTGGCTCAGAAGGTAAAGCATGCAAATCTTGATTTCAGGATTGTAAATTCGAACCCCACCTTGGGTGCAGAGATTACTTAAACATAAAATCTTTAAAAAACAAATGAACAAACACCTGATGTAATCATGTTGTCTTTAGTGAAGTACTGTAAAGTAGGTTGTAGATCAGAGGTGTCCAACAGAAATGCAAGCTGTATATTGAATTTAAAATTGTCTACTAAACTTGGGTGCCTGGGTGCTCAGTCAGTTAAGGGACTGCGTTTGGCTTAGATCCTGATCCCAGGGTCAAGCCTGGAGTTGGGCTCCCTGCTCAGTGGGGAGTCTGCTTCTCCCTTTCCTGATGCTCTTCTCCCCTGCTTGTGCTCTCTCTTTCTCTCTCTCCCACCCTCCTTCTGTCTCAAAAATAAATAACTAAAAATTTTAAAATATGAATAAATAAATAAATTTTCTACTAAATTAAAATATAATACATGAAGTTAATTTTAATGTGTTTATCTAACCAATATATCCAAAATAGTATCATTTCTTGTGTAATCAATATTACAAAATGTTAATCAGATATTTTCCATTATTTTTTTCATATAAACCTTCAAAATCTGGTGTATATTAGAGCACAACTTAGTTTTGACTAGTCACTTTTTATGTTGTGTTTTTTAAAAGATTTTATTTATTTATTTGAGAGAGAGAGAGTACAAGTGGGGGGAGCGGGGAGAGGGAGAAGCATGCTCCCCACTGAACAAGGAGCCCACCACAGGGCTCAATCCCAGGACCCTAGGATCATGACCTGAGCCAAAGGCAGACACTTAACCAACCGAGCCACCCAGGTGACCCCCAAATATTCGTTAATTTTTAATAGCAAAGTAGTTGTTACTATAGATTGGATTATGTTCCCCACCCCAAAAAAGAGAAGTACTAACCCCTAGTATTTCAGAATGTGACCTTATTTAGAAAGAGGGTCAGTGCAGATGTAATTAGTTAAGTAAGGTCATACTGAGCAGGGGGGACCCCTAATCCACTATGACTGCTGGCCTCATAGGAAGATGACCATGTGAAAACACAAGTACGGAGAATGCCGTATGAAGACAGAAAATTAGAAAAATGCATTTCTAAGCCAAGCGACACCAAAGATCTGCCAAACCACTAGAAGCTGCTAGGAAGAGGCAAAGAAGGATTCTCCTACCGCTTTTAGAGGGAGCATGGCCTGGATGGATTTCAGACTACTGGCTTCCAGAACTATGAGACAGTAAATTCCCGCTGTTTGAAGCCTCCCTGTTTGTCATACTTGGTTGTGGAAGCCCTACAAAATGAATTCAATTGTCTGTCTTCTGAAATTGGGTTATAACAGATTAGTTAGAAGCACTTTATATCCGTATTTTAAGTTTGTATTAATCCTTTTTTTTTCTTTTTCAGATATGGTGAGAAAACAAGAGGTGATCAGAATTTACTCTTCATTTTTAAAATTCAGAACTGGCAAATTCCATCACAGCAAGCATAAACCAAGCAAAGATGAAGGTCAAGATGCGGTTTTATTTAATCCAAGAAGATAAAGAGAATATTCCCTGTATTGTGTGGCTTATTGCCTGAGCAGTTGTTGGGAAAACAGTTACACGTACATTAAAAGTGACATTTACAGAATCAACTAACAAATTATTTGCAGAAAACATTTAAAATGAAATTTTCATTTCCAACTCCAATATCAAAGAACATTATTAACATTGTTTACAATATTAATTATGCAAAGTAGGTGGAGGATAGCAGACTCACAAATAAATTGCCAATTTAGATGGAATCTACTCACTCTGAAAAGTCTAAGAGATAACTTTGAAGTACTGCTCGCCTCAAACACAGGGAGAATATTGAAGATTCATAGAGGTTTCTAAAGCCTTATACTCTACCAGAATCATTTTTGAAGTTAAAACATTTCTTCACATTCTCTCACATCATAAAATAGAACATGGTCTCTACTGATGTTGATGGGAAAACCCAAGAATGTCCAACCAAGTTTTTTTGTGTATAAATAGCCTCTATGTTCAATACTGAAAAGAGTAACATAGTACTGGAAGACCTAGCCTCAGCAATCAGACAACAGAAAGATATAAAAGACATCCAAATGGGCAAGAAAGAAGTCAAACTTTCACTATTTGCAGATTACACGATACTCTGTGTAGAAACCTGAAAGACTCCACCGAAAAATCACTAGAACTAATACACGAATTCAGTAAAGTTGCAGGTTACAAAATCTGTATAGAAATCTATTGCATTTCTATACACCAAAAATGAAACAGCAGAAAGAGAAATCAAGGAAGTGATTCCATTCACAACCGCACCAAAACCAAAAAAGGTACCTAAGAATAAATCTAACCAAAGAGGTAAAAGGTCTGTACTCTGAAAACTACAGAATACTTATGAAAGAAATTGAGGAAGACACAAAGAAATGGAAAAACATTCCATGCTCATGGATGGAAGAACAGACATTGTTAAAACGTCTGTACTACCCAAAGCAATCTACACATGTAATGCAATCCGTATCAAAACGCCACCAGCATTTTTTTTTATTTTTAAAGTCTTTTATTAAATAGTGTATATATAATGAATCATGGAACTTTACATCAAAAACCAGGGATGTACTGTATGGTGACTAACATATAATAAAAAAATTATTATAAAAAAATTAAAAAATAGTGTATATAGGATGGCACAAATTGTGCTCGAAATGTTTTTTCATATACAGAGACTTAAAGACTATCAATCTGGTTTCATATATACTTTATTCATTGATATCTCTCTCTCCTTCCCTCTCTCCCTTCCCCCGTTCTCTCTCTCTCTTCAACAAGGTCTGCTAACCTGTCCATATTGTAGTGAGGGTCCTTTGGGGAGAAAGCAGGTGGCTTAAGCTCCAAGTACCAAAGCCCTCTAATGGCTTCCCAAATCCTCCATCTGCTTCTTTCCAGGCCACTCTACACAGATGCCCAGAACAGTTTCCTTGCAGCTGGTTCTGGTATTACCACACAAACACCCTCAGAGGCAATCTGCTACCTGCCAACAGAACTGCAAATTCCTTTCCCCAGCTGGCATTCCCCACCTGGTGGATCCAGACTACACATCCAGCCTTGTCTACCAAGTGGTTTGTGCGCTGAGCAACCTGAACCACGGGCTGCTTCCTCAAGGGACTCCTGTGTTTCCCGTGTGCCTCTTTAACTGGGTGGGGAGCAACTTGCACAGAGAGTTTTGCCTTTGCACGTGCACGGTGGCATTAGAGACTCAGATCAACCTTTTGAGGGAGGACCATTATCCACATATTAAACAGGTAGAAACTTGAGTCCCAAAGCAGGTGAGAACCGGCCTTGTCTTTGGAAAAGATACGGGGGTTACAGAAGTAAGATATCCAGTGATGGCTTAGTATTGATAATGACCTGTATTGTTTTGGTCTGTAACAAAGAGGAATAGGTACGGTGCTCACCACTACTCAGTGCGTGCTACGTGTAACAGTTTTATTCTTCCTAGAATTTAAGTGATACGGGTTCTCTGTAACGTTTGGAAAGTACAATAAAACCAAAAGAGAATTGGAATAAACACCCACAATCCTGCAACCTGAACAGCCCAACCCTTTTCAGGATTTGCTGACATCTAGTGGTAGAGTCAAGAATATCAACTTGTATCTATAAATGAAGATAGGTCAAGATAGTATAAAAATATTTCCAGGTTACATCCAGCCTGGGTTCTTACCCTAGCTTCAATATGCCTAACTTCCCAATTTTATCACATTGCTTCCCCTTTCGGATGGTGAACTTCTAGGGATCAGGATTTGCCAGTGTTACAGCTGTTTCGACTGGTGCACATATATCTTGAAATGAGGCATACATATGGACACAAGTTCATCAACTTTTCTTTTTTTTTTAAATGATTTTTTATTATATTATGTTAGTCACCATACAGTACATCCCCAGATTCCGATGTAAAGTTCGATGCTCCATTAGTTGTGTATAACACCCAGTGCACCATGCAATACGTGCCCTCCTTACTACCCATCACCAGTCTATCCCATTCCCCCACCCCCCTCCCCTCTGAAGTCTTCAGTTTGTTTCCATAGTCTCTCATGCTTCATTCCCCCTTCTGATCACCCCCCTTTCTTTATCCCTTTCTTCCCCTACCGATCATCCTAGTTCTTATGTTCCATAGATGAGAGAAACCATATGATAATTGTCTGTCTCTGCTTGACTTATTTCACTTAGCATTATCTCCTCCAGTGCCGTCCATGTTGCAGCAAATGTTGAGAATTCGTTCTTTCTGATAGCTGAGTAATATTCCATTGTATATATGGACCACAGCTTCTTAATCCAGTCATCTGTTGAAGGGCATCTCGGCTCCTTCCACGATTTAGCTATTGTGGACAATGCTGCTATGAACATTGGGGTGCATATGGCCCTTCTCTTCACTACGTCTGTATCTTTGGGGTAAACACCCAGTAGTGCGATGGCTGCCACCAGCATTTTTAACAAAGCTAGAACAAACAATCCTAAAATTTGAACAGAGCCACAAAAGACCCAGAATAGTCAAAGCAATCTTGAAAAAGAAAAGCAAACCTGGAAGCATTATGATTCCGGACTTCAAGCTATATTACAAAGCTGTAATCATCAACGTATTGGCATAAAAGCAGACACATAGATCAATGGAACAGAATAGAAAACCCAGAAATGGGCCCACAATGATAAGGTCAACTAATCTTTGACAAAGCAGGAAAGAATATCCAATGGGAAAAAGACAGTCACTTCAACAAATGGTGTTGGGATCACTGGACAGCCACATGAAGAAGAATGAAACTGGACCACTTTCTTATACCATACACAGAAATAAATTCAAAATGAGTGCAAGGCCTAAATGTAAGGCAGAAAATCATCAAAATCCTGGAGGAAAACACAGGCAGCATCCCCTTTGACCTCAGCTATAACAACTTCTTATTAGACATGTCTCCGGAGGCCAGGGAAACAAAAGCAAAAATGAACTATTGGGACTTCAAGATAAAAATCTTCTGCACAGCGAAGGAAACAATCAACAAAACTAAAAGGTAACTTACAGAATGGGAGAAGATATTTGCAAATGACATATCAGGTAAAGGGTTAGTATCCAAAATCTATGAAGAACTTATCGAACTCAACATCCAAAAAACAAATAACCCAGTGAAGAAATGGACATGAATAGACATTTTTCCAAAGAAGAAATCCAGATGGCTAACAGACACATGAAAAGATGCTCAACATCACTCATCATCAGGGAAATATGAATCAAAATCATGATGAGATACCACTTCGCACCTGTCAGAGTGGCTAAAATTAACAACACAGAAACAACAGATGTTGGCGAGGATGCAGAGAAAGGGGAACCCTCTTACACTGGTGCAGCCACTCTGCAAAACAGTATGGAGTTTCCTCAAAAAGTTAAAAATAGAACTACCCTGAGACCCAGCAATTGCGTTACTAGGAATTTACCCACAGGATACAAAAATACTGATTTGAAGGGGGACATGGACGCTGATGTTTATTGAAGCATTATCAACAATAGTGAAACTATGCAAAGAGCACAAATGTCCATTGACTGATGAATGGATAAAGAAGATGTGGTATATATATATATATATATATATATATATAATAGAATATTACTCATCCATCAAAAAGAATGAAATCTGGCACTTACAATGACGTGGATAGAGCTAGAGGATATTATGCTAAGCAAAATAAGTCAGTCAGAGAAAGAGAAATACCATATGATTTTATTCATATGTGGAAGGTCAGAAACAAAACAGATGAACATAGGGGAAAGAAAAAACAAAAGAAGAAGAGAGAGAGGGAAGCAAACCATAAGAGACTCTTAATGATAGAGAACAAACTGAAGGTTGCTGGAGGGGGGTGGGGGGGAATGGGCTAAATGGGTGATGGGTATTAAGGAGGACACTTGTTATGATGAGTACTGGGTGTTATATGTAAGTGATGAATCACTAAATAAATTTTTTAAATTTTTTTATTATATTACGTTAGTCACCATACAGTACAACCCTGGTTTCTGATGTAAAGTTCGATGATTCATTGTTTGCGTATAACACCCAGTGCACCATGCAATACGTGCCCTCCTTACTACCCATCACCAGTCTATCCCATTCCCCCACCCACCTCCCCTCCTAAATAAAATTTTTAAAAAATACTGAAAACAGGAAGGGGGCTCCTGGCTGGCTCAGTCAGTAGAGCATGCACTCTTGATCTCAGGGTTGTGAGTTCGAGCCCCACACTGGGTGTGGAGATTACTTAAAAATAAAATTTTTTTTAAATCCACTAAAAGATACTGAAAGCAGGGGCACCTGGGTGGCTCAGTCGGTTAAGCATCTGCCTTTGGCTCAGGTCCTGACCCCAGGGTCCTGGTATCGAACCCCACATCCGGCTCCTTGCTCCCCCCGCTTCTCCCTCTCCCTCTGCCTGCTGCTCCCCCTGCTTGTGCTCCCTCTCTCTGTCAAATGAATAAATAAAATCTTTTTTAAAAATGCCGAAAGAAGGGAGTCATAAAGCGAGAACTGATGTGAAGAATTAGGAAGACCTAACTGAGTTATGACTTGCTGGTTAGCACTCATTTACCCAGAAATGGAAGGGAATGGGCACCAGAGAGTAACAGCTTTCATCCTCTAAAAATGCTCCTTGACAAGAAGGGTATGCTGCAAAGATAGGGTCAGTATAATAAATGATATGTAACACACACATAAACTCTGTCTTCTTCACAAATTCTAAGGGAGTATGATCTCTTCTTGCGAGATAAGTTTGATCTAGAACCTACTATGTGCTGGGAACACACGTGCTTTAAAACATACATTCAAAGACCCTACTTTCTTTCTTCTTCTTCTTTTTTAAACTTCAAAGATGTTATTTATTTGTCAAAGAGCGAGAGAGAGAGAGTGCACACAAGCAGGGGGAGCAGCAGGTAGAGGGAGAAGCAGACTCCTCGAGGAGCAGGGAGCCCAATGCAGAACTCTGGGATCATGACCTGAGCCGAAAGCAGATGCTTAACCAACTGAGCCACCCAGGCATCCCATCAAAGATCCTACTTACGTGGGGCTGGCCTTATAGTAGAGGGGACAAAAATAAGTATATGTTGCTCTAAGATATGTTCTATCAACTTGCTTGAAGACTTCACCTTTGAAACTGAAATTATGAATTGCAGCACATGGGAAAGAGAATTTGATGGCTTCATCCAATTTGTATATCTATAGCCATATTTTGAAGTCTGTCTCTTCTGGAATCATGACAATAATAACAGAGTGGTATTGTCTGTCAGTTCAGTTGGCAGCTTAATTTAATAGCAGTGGATAGTCTTTCTATTTTTTTCAGATTTTATTTATTTACTTGAGAAAGAGAAAGAGAGAGTGCACAAGCAGAGGGAGCAGCAGGCAGAGGGAGAAGCAGTTCCCTGCTGAGTAAGGAGCCCGATGCAGGACTCGATACCAGGACCCTGGGATCACGACCTGAGCCAAAGACAGACGCTTAACCAACTGAGCCACCCAGGAACCCCACAGCTGTGGATATCCTTGAGAATTCTTTTTTGTCACACTGAAGTTCTTCCCACCCACAGCGAATGTAAACACCTGCTTTTTGTTTTGATCCTCTCTTGTTCATACCCCCCATATCATTGCGCTGATACGGAGTAAAGAAATTTTGGAGCGTAGGGGCACCTGCGTGGCTCAGTTGGTTAAGCTACTGACTCTTTTTTTTTTTTTTTACCCAAAATGCAAACTTATTTATTTATTTATTTATTTATTTTTAATGTTTTCTATTATATTATGTTAGTCACCATACAGTACATCCCTGGTTTCTGATGTAAAGTTCGATGATTCATTAGTTGCGTATAACACCCAGTGCACCATGCAATACGTGCCCTCCTTACTACCCATCACCAGTCTATCCCATTCCCCCACCCCCCTCCCCTCTGAAGCCCTCAGTTTGTTTCTCAGAGTCCATAGTCTCTCATGCTTCATTCCCCCTTCTGATTACCCCCCTTTTCTTTATCCCTTTCTTCCCCTACCGATCCTCCTAGTTCTTATGTTCCATAGATGAGAGAAATCATATGATAATTGTCTTTCTCTGCTTGACTTATTTCACTTAGCATTATCTCCTCCAGTGCCGTCCATGTTGCAGCAAATGTTGAGAATTCGTTCTTTCTGATAGCTGAGTAATATTCCATTGTATATATGGACCACAGCTTCTTAATCCAGTCATCTGTTGAAGGGCATCTCGGCTCCTTCCATGATTTGGCTATTGTGGACAATGCAGCTATGAACATTGGGGTGCATATGGCCCTTCTCTTTACTACGTCTGTATCTTTGGGGTAAACACCCAGTAGTGCAATGGCTGGGTCATAGGGTAGTTCAATTTTTAACTTTTTAAGGGACCTCCACACTGTTTTCCAGAGTGGCTGTACCAACTTGCATTCCCACCAACAATGTAGGAGGGATCCCCTTTCTCCACATCCTCTCCAACAATTGTTGTTTCTTGCCTTGTCTATCTTTGCCATTCTAACTGGCGTAAGGTGGTATCTCAGTGTGGTTTTGATTTGAATTTCCCTGATGGCTAATGATTTTGAACATTTTTTCATGTGTCTGTTAGCCATTTGTATGTCTTCATTGGAAAAGTGTCTGTTCATATCTTCTGCCCATTTTATGATTTGTTTATTTGTTTCTCGTGTATTGAGTTTGAGAAGTTCTTTGTAGACACTGACTCTTGATTTCAGCTCAGGTCTTGATCTTGGGCTCCTGGGATCGAGCCCCGTGTCAGGCTTCATGGGGAGTCTGAGATACTCTACCTCCGTCTGCCTCTCCTCTGCTCTTTCTCTTCTCTTAAAAAAAAAAAAAGGAATTTTGGAGTCTAGGGGTTTCTGGGTGGCTCAGTCAGTCAAGCATCTGCCTTCGGCTCAGGTCATGAACCCAGGGTCCTGGGATCAAGCTCCATGTTGGGCTCCCTGCTCAGTGGGGAATCTGCTTCTCCCTCTCCCTCTGCCTGTCGCTCCCCCAGCTTGTGGTCTGTCTTTGTCATATAAATAAATAAAATCTTAAAAATTTTTTTGAACTTTAAAAACATACTACATGTATATAAGTTCAGCAATGAGTTTTCCCTTAACAGAACAAGAGTCAGGGCCCTTTGTCTAGCTCGTACAGTTCCATCAAAGGCCCTCTGGGGAAAACTCCTTGGATTTGAGTCATTGCATACAAGAATCTGCTCATTTTCCTTGTATTTCTTCTCATAACTGTTCTGGTAGGCTCTCAAACTTTAGTCCCAGTGCCCTGCAATCTACAGAATAAGGTTCAAACATTACCATCAAATGATTTGGGAAATCAACATAACAACTGAATTTTCAATCTATGCAAGATTACTTGGTTTTTATGTAAAGGGAAGGGCTCAATTCTGAAATTCTTTTTTTATTTTCTAAAATTTATTTATCTATTTTTAGTAATCCCCCCACCGTGGGGCTCGACCTCAAGACTCTGAGATCAAGAGGCGTGCTCCTCTAACGGAGCGAGCCAGGTGCCTCGCCAATTCTGCAATGCTTGAGGCATGCCCTTCATTGCCCAACATACCGAAAGTGTCAGGTTTCTTAGTTGCAAGGAAGAGAAATCAAATGTGGCTCTTTTAAGGAGAAACGAAGTTGATTAAAGGATATTGAACAGTTCACCTGAAGAACAAAGCTTAGAGACTACACAGCTAGAACAGTGCCCCAGATCATGTGCTGGAATTGGTCCCCTGAAGCCACCACTGCTGCCATACTGGGCCCAGAAACGACGGCTTTGAACCACCTCCATCTCACACACAGAACGTGGAACCTTTGTGCTGAACATAGACGCCGCCGCGCTTTGCCTGGCGTGTATCTGCTGCCTCTGCTGCCGGATCTCTTCTGTGGGATTCTCTTTTGCTTCTTTCAGCACTCGCTACTGGTGAGTGCCATCGATGCCCGGCCTAGTGGCAAGAGAGGCTGGGGCAAAGTGAGTAACCGGCATTTTCAGATCCCAGGGTAGGAGATGCCTCCAACCAGGGGAGGGGTTCATGTGCAATGGTAAATCTCTCCCTTTCTGGCCAAGCTAAAAATCGACTTACCACCCTGGACAAACCAGCACCGAGCTAGGAATGGGCTGGAGACTTTTTCTTTATTTTTATTTTTTATTTTTTAAAAGATTTTATTTATTTATTTGACACAGAGAGAGAGACAGCCGGCGAGAGAGGGAACACAAGCAGGGGGAGTGGGAGAGGAAGAAGCAGGCTCCCATCGGAGGAGACTGATGTGGGGCTCGATCCCAGAACGCCGGGATCATGCCCTGAGCTGAAGGCAGATGCTTAACAACTGAGCCACCCAGGCACCCCTTTTCTTTCTTTTTTTTTTTTTTAAGATTTTATTTCGTCATTTGTCAGACAGAGAGAACACACAAGCAGGGGGAGCAGCAGGGAGAGGGAGAAGCAGGCTCCCTGCTCAGCAGGGAGCCCAATGTGGGGCTTGATCCCAGGACTCTGGGATCATGACCTGAGCCAAAGGCAGACGCTTAACCAGCTGAACCACCCAGGCGCCCCTGGAGCCTTTTGCTCTCTTTATGACATGGCAGAGCAGAACAAACCGGGGAGGGCGACTGTTCTTCCTACTGCTCCTCTCACTTGGCCCTCCAAGCAGCTAAACACAACTCATGACTTCAAAGGGTCTGAGAATGACCAGTCCCATGCCTCCTCGTGCTGTGCCTACTGCCCGGGAGGCCTTCTGTCCCTTAGCCATCCCCACAACCCACACTGCCTGACATCAAGGCCACCTCCTCCAGGAAGCCTAGAGATTACTTTGCCAAGGGGATTCCTTTGTCCCTCACGGCCTCACAGATCTGCAACCCTCTTAGCTCTCAAGGCTCCCACGGTACTCTGCTTTTACCTCCGTGGCGCTTGCCCACTTGCAGTTAGTGGTTTGTAAGTGCACTCAGCGGTCCATGGAAGTTCCAGAACCTTCTTCAGGAGGAGTTAGTGCAGAGGTCAAAGGAGAGGTGGCGGCTTGGAGGCTGGAACTGTGTCTGCTTCACGCGTTCCATGAGACTGGAAGCCTGGGGTTTGTTGGCACTCAATGTGCCCCATTTCCTCAGCAATCACCTCTCAGCTCTGCTGCCTTTTTCTTTGTGTGGAGATTCAGGGCTCAGGCTTTGCAGCTGGCCCTCTGTCCCCTCCCAGTTGTGTGACCTTCCTAGTTGTGCAATGTTCGGCCAGTGACTTCTCACATACTCGACAGGGCTGTGTGGAAACTGTGTTAATACTTGAGTCTTCCAGAGCCCGAGGCTTTCTTGGTTCCCCTTTTCATTCACCTCTGCCCAGAGCCTTGCTTAGAGGAGAGGCTGGTTGAGTCTGTGGAAGTGACGTCTAGCATCTGGAGGGATCTGGGGGAGGCTGGGGAGGCAGAGTGGCACGCTGTGGTAAAATCCTGTCACAGCAATAAAAATCCTGAGGCAGGCCTCAAGGGAAGAAACGTTGGAAGGTGGAGATCAGATCGACTGTTTATGATAATGCCAAATAAATGATCCTGGAAGAAAAAAAACTGTCCACTTAGTCCATAAAACTCACTTGGTCATTTTGATATGATGCTATGTACAGCTGCTTAATTTTGCTGCCAAGAAATCCATACTCACCCATGTGTTCCTTTCCAAAAATAGCTGTTCATCCTATGCATTTTTCATGTGCACAGGGATCACTGCAGCTCTTGGTCAAATGCAGAATCTAATTCCGTAGGTCTAGCTGGGACAAGAGATTCTGTAAACTCCCAAGTGATGTCCGTGCAGCGGGTCCATGCACCACACTTTCAGTAGCAAGGATACACAACACAGATGAAGAGGGGAGAAAACGCATATATCTTTTTCCTTGATCGTTGCTAAGTAAACAGATGTGCAGGCTTAGGAAAACCCATTCTAACTTGAACTGTTTCGAGATACGTATGGCTGTGATAGCGTTTTTACACAATGTATCTGCTTAACCTCCCCCACCAAGGTGACAGCGGAGGGGCCAGTTATGTCTATTACTATGTGGAAAGAAAATACAAAATATTGGGGTGCCTGGGTGGTTCAGTCGGTTAAGCCTCTGCCTTTGGCTCAGGTCATGATCCCAGGGTCCTGGGATCGAGCCCCACATCGGGCTCTTTGCTCCTTGGAGAGTCTGCTTCTCCCTCTCCCTCTGCCCCTCCACCTCCCTTTGTTTGTGCTCTCTCTCTCTCTAATAAATTAATAATATCCTTAAAAAATAAAAATAAATAAAAAGAAAATAAAAATTATTTATCTAAACCTTCAAATTAATAACAAGATGAGTAAAAGTGCTTCAACAGGTGGGAAGGGTCTGCACGTTCAGATTAGGTGACTCTTCAAAGTGGATTAAAAAAGGTTAAATTCTATTTCTTTCTTTCTTTCTTTCTTTCTTTCTTTCTTTCTTTCTTTCTTTCTTTCTTTCTTTTTTAGATTTTATTTATTTATTTGACAGAGATAGAGACAGCCAGCGAGAGAGGGAACACAAGCAGGGGGAGTGGGAGAGGAAGAAGCAGGCTCCCAGCGGAGGAGCCTGATGTGAGGCTCGATCCCATAACGCCAGGATCACGCCCTGAGCCGAAGGCAGACGCTTAACGACTGAGCCATGCAGGCGCCCCCTAAATTCTATTTCTTTAAGAGTCTACCTTGAGAACCATCTGGTATGTTTGTTCCAATGCTGGCTCTTGGGGTCCATCCCAGATATAATGTTCTTCATGCGGGGCCTGAGCCTCCGAAGCTCATCCAGGCAATTGTTACATTAAAATTCAAGGAGCACAAGTGTAGAGACTTTGAGGTCACTGAGAAGACTTTGCATCATTTGATGATCTCACAAGACGTTGAATTGATAATCGTGTGAGTGACGGTAGCTCCAATCCTTATTTTGCCCTAAAATAGTCTCTGATTTTGACTTTAGTTTCTTAGCTAAGTCTTGAAGGAATCAGTCTTGAGGTTTCTGGAAATGTCGTTAGACTCCACTGACAATCTGGTCCTATTCCAAGTGTTTTTTGTTGATATTCAGTAAATACTACCAGTGTGTATATAATGTAGCCAGGTCAGTGTTACTTCCATAGTTTGTACAATTTGTAATGGAGGACAGTGTGCTTTCTTTCTCTTTGTAGGAAATACAGAGTCAACTAGTTGAAGTAAATTTCCACCAAAACCTATAGTGGCTTACTTGGAACTCTTTTCTCCTCCAAATCTATGGAAAAATAAGAGCATCTTACAGAGAAGGGAAAATAAATTCATGATATCACTAGAATGAATACTATCCTTGACTAAGCAACTGTGGAGGGAGAACAATAGCCATTTGGGGGTGTTTTTCAGGCTGAATAAGGTTGTAGTCTCTCCAGCACCCATACCACTGAGCTACCATTGTATCTATAATTGTGTAGTATCTTTAAGGCATTTTCTGCGTAGTTTTTATCAGAGAACAGCAGAAGTTTACCAGAACCGAAAATACTTTTCTTCACATTGTTTAGAGGACTTTCATGCTTTTCATCCATTCTTTAGAAAATGAAAAGCTAATGCCATGTAATCACAATTTCCTGGGATTCTGAAAAACCATTAAAGAGGCACATTGATAGCCTCTGAATGGAAACACTGTAGCACGTTTTGGATTGGCTCTGTTGTGGGGGTTCCTGACACTCATATGCCCCAATCAGAGTTTTCAAAGGTTTCTTTTGTGTCCGAAACACCCAGACAGTCTGATTTCAACCACTAAGTGCTTCTGGGTGAATGCAGATGGTAAGTTTTTTTTTTTTTCTTTAAGGGGAAAAAAAAGGAAACTTAATTAAAACCTATATTAATTCTATGAATCCTTCAAGCTTGACAGTTACTAGAATTTCATTTTTGCATGTGTGTAAAATGTATTGTTTTAAAGTTGTATTGGCTACTGGAGGGTTTCTTCTTCCTAGAGTTACTAAAAACCAAGCAAATACCATTTGAAATGAGCTTCATTAGGAACAGGGAGAAGCAGGAAGTTTTCTGGCTCCATTAATATTTAGTTTAAAGACAAAGTAACATGCCTGCCTTACTAGATATAATAGACTGGATTTTGAAACCATGTTACTCTTCTTAGGCCACGGAGGTAGCCTCCTCCTCCTTTCTTCAAAAATACCTTTGAAGTGTACATATCTATGATTATGTACAGAGTCCTGAAGCCATTTTTTTTAAAGATTTTATTTATTTATTTGACAGAGATAGAGACAGCCAGTGAGAGAGGGAACACAAGCAGGGGGAGTGGGAGAGGAAGAAGCAGGCTCATAGCAGAGGAGCCTGATGTGGGGCTCGATCCCATAACGCCGGGATCACGCCCTAAGCCGAAGGCAGATGCTTAACCGCTGTGCCACCCAGGCGCCCCTGAAGCCATTTTTAAGAGCCTCTTTGGTTCTTAGGAAAATGTAGTATAGAAACAAAATTAGTTTGCAGAGTACCCCCAGATAAGGGCAACAGTCAACATCACTTAGGAATGCTTATCGCGTCCTGGGTGGTGTGCAGGGAAACCCACGCTGTTAGACATGAAGTGATAAAATACCGTGGCCTCAGGAAAGTCAAGAGTCCACACTTCTGTGTAGTGGGAGATGTTCTTGGCTCTCTGAATAGGAAGTGGCCCTTGCTACCAAAAGGGAGCTCAAACCCCTTGGAAGATCAAGGTCACAGAGCAGTCGATGGGAGAGAGAGCTGTAGCCCCAGCAGCCATGCTCTTTGTGGGTAAGCAAGTCTATAAGAGCCCGAAACCGGAAGCAAATATTCCAACAGGAATAACGTGGCTCACCCAGAAAAGGAATGTTTCAGGACTGAGCATGCGGAACGCACAGGATACTAGAGTTTGTTGTACAGATCTCATTCTGGAGTTCAGTGATTTTCAATAAAATCCTTTTGTGACCTTCGCAAAGTCTGGTATCGAAGATCCCCTTTAAGGTGTTATACATACAAATGTAGATCTGGTTCATCTGTCTTGAACAAGAGAGAGTGCCTTGGAAGGTTGAAACCCCCCTTGCCAAATTGGATACGGTCTGGTTTGTGATTCCAGTATGTGTGAAGAATCTAACATGTTATCCTGAACTGAAGAGTAAAATAACCACATCAGGTTGATGTAAGATCTACCATGATGGTGGGGGAAGAAATGAAGGACAAATAAACTGAGAGCTGATTTTTGCAAGAACACTTTGAGTAATCTAGGTTCATTGATAAGAATTTGTCATCGACAAGTTATTGCACCCCCTAATATGTACAATGCTTTGATAGGTGTCACAGTGGTGAAGATAGCCAGAAGCCCAGGAAGGAAAAAGGGGATGGGTCTGCCACAGGTTAATTTCAATTTCCTACCATGACTGCATTGACAGTACAGTATGAAGAGCGACAACGCTCGGAAGAGGGATCCTGTGGCATCTTGCCATGTGCTGGGGCTTGTAAGCAACTCATTTAGCATAGGGTTAAGAGCATGCTCTCTGGAGCCAGATTACTGGGGTTTAAATTCCAGCTCTGTCACTTCCTAGCTATGTGGCAGCTCTGTTTCTTCACTTGCACAAGAGCAATAGTAGCCATACCTATCTCAGAGAGAAGGAGCTTACCTAAAGCACTCGGTATAAGTTATCTAAGTATTAACCATTATCATCCAACACTGCTGAAATTGTCACTTAGCAGTCCATGAATTCCGCTCCATGCTGTGTGTCATGTTTTTGCAAATGATTAATCTATGAGATTCATTATCAGTGACTGTGAGATAACCCACCAATTAGAATTCACGACTCCCCAATCACTCCAGAAAAATGGAAAATTACCATGCAAAGATTAAGATCCTTCCTTGTACTTGACTATATTGCAAATCTATCTAGAAGAATCTTAGAGTTCTGTATTTTATTGAATCTGATATATTATGGATTCAATTCCTACTGTTTATGTGAATCTAATTCACATTAACTGAAGGAAAATCCGATTTTTCTGAAGTAGCGAAAGCACCCGTTTTCAGTGAGCTGACGGTTCTTGTCCACCAGGGGGCAGTCCATTCACTAAAACCAAGGACAGAAATACAAGAATAAATAAAATCCTTAATTTAAAAAAAAAATCATATCTTAAGTTAGTTTTGGTTTCAACAAACCTTTTACCAGGGTTACAACCACGTAGCAAAACTGGTCCTTGTTCCTACCCTCTGGTAGATGGACGATCAAGAGCCAGGAGAAAGCAAAAGGAAGTACTAATCCATAATTCGGTCTCAAAACCAGACAAATCCATGAGGGGCCAAATATACCCTAGCAAGTGAAATGGACCAAGGCTGAATTCACTGTACAGAACAGGTTGAAATGCAAGAGATCTAGTGATAATTAGTAGGACAATTAAGGCTTTAAGTACATAGTACCTACTTATTCACCAAAGAGTGTTTTATGTCTTCTGACTCCTCTAAAATGTGGTGAGAGAAATCATAGCTGTAAAAGCAGAACAACTCTGAGCTTCTCAGTTAAGAAATACAGCCCTAAATTCAGGATTACTGCTACACATTTTGGCGAAGGACTTCGCGTTCAAATAAATGGTCCTATATCAAACGCTCAGAGTTGACATTGAGGCCTAGAATAGACATGTACCACTAGCAGAATATAGAAAGCATAGTTAATGACAGAATGAAACTAAACATTATAAACTTGGAAACTTCTCTGGGTTTTGGTGCAGTTAATGCTGCAAGTCTGTGGATCACCCTTTGTATAATAAGGAACTAAGAGGACAGTTGGGTTCAGCTCCACAGTTTACAAGGAACTAGTCAGGTAGAATGGAATGATCAATGATCTCAGTGTTAAAAGAGCCAAATGCAAATTCTAGTGTCTCTACTTTTCAGTTATACAGCCTTGGGCTTTATATAGATAGGTAAGAGAGTTTTGGAAAACTTTGAATGACTAATAATTTAAGGTATAAGGAAGAACAAAGTCAAATCAGATGTATAAGTCCCTCTGCCATGTGGAACATAATCATATCATATATTCATAAAGCTTTCCAAAGTACAAAGCACCATCTTTTCAGTGCCCCATATCTCCATAAGACTTTCTTCAGATGGAATTTTGCAAGTGGTAATGAGATAATTCACACAAAGCACTTAGAGGTTGCCCGAGCATCAGAGGCCGCCCACAATGAATGGCAGCTGTTATTATTACACTTCAGTCCTCCCACAGTCCTGTGCAGTAGAGACTGCCATCTTCTCATTGCCAGATTTTGAACATCAGAGGTCCAAGAGAAATCAGGTGACGTATCCAAGGTCACAAAGCTGAAATGTCAGAACCTGGAATTGAGCTCACCCATGTTTTCTTCTCTTTCAGTGTATATGCCTTGACACTACTCATAATAAACATGAATGATACCATAAAGAGGGTTTGGGTGTTTTTTTTTTCCTTGAAGAATATAACAAAGTGAGAACCTCCATCAGATTTCTCCCCATTAGCCATTCCATCCTTCTGGTCCTGACCTTGTGGTTTCATGTACCTCAGGTGCTCTGTCCATGCATCAGTTTAGAGCAGAGGTTCTTTTTTTTCTTCTAGCTTTACTGAGATATAATTGACATATAACGTTGTGTAAGCTTAAGGAGTGAGAAGTTGTTTTTTTTTTAAGATTTTATTTATTTATGTGACAGAGATAGAGACAGCCAGTGAGAGAGGGAACACAGCAGGGGAGTGGGAGAGGAAGAA
>NC_048228.1:76617906-76620406 GCF_002007445.2 Ailuropoda melanoleuca
CCGGAACGCCGGGATCACGCCCTGAGCCGAAGGCAGACGCTTAACGACTGCGCTACCCAGGCGCCCCAGAGCAGAAGTTTTTAATTTTATTTTACTTAATCTTTTTTAGAGTAGGCTCTACACCCACTGTGGGGCTCGAACTCCTGACCCCTAGATCGAGTTGTACGCTTCACCGACTGAGCCAGCCAGGTGCTCCAGCGAGCAGAGGATTTTAACCTTAGCTGTACCTACGAATGCCCTGGTGGGTTGTAAAAAGTACTGAAGCTCAGGTTGGAAATAAGTCAAATTAAGTCAGAATGTGGCATAAGAGGTTTCTTCCTCTTCTACTCTATCCACAGTGAGAATGTATGAAGCTGGAACTCAAAGCCAGTTCCTCCAGCTACAGGTGCTGCCATATGTAAACACTATCAGTCTCAAGAAGCAAGGCCACAGTTACAGCTGGGCACTGATTACAGAAATACAGACTGTTTGGACACCTGGGTGGCTCAGTCGGTTAAGCACCTACCTTTAGCTCAGGTCATGATCCCAGGGTCCTGGGATCAAACCCCGCATTAGGCTCCCTGCTCAGCAGGGAGCTTGTTTCTCCCTCTCCCTCTGCCCACCACTCCCCCTGCTTGTGCTCTCTCTCTCTCTCTCTCTGTCAAATAAATAAATAAAATATTTTTTTAAAAAATAAAGACTTTAAAATAAAAGATGGAGGATGGTCCAAGAGGCTGATTGCCTGAAAAATGTAAAGAGTTTAGGAGGCAAGTGACCTGAGGAGTCAAACTAGAGAGAAACAATATGTGGGCACATACTGGCTCTCTTTTCCACACATGGGGGAAATATTCCAGCATGAAGCACCCCCTCGACGCAATGCCAAAGAACTGGCTCACAGGACACTGCCTGACTACGCTGTGTCTCTGAAGAACAAAATGAATCCGTGTGGCGGGCAGCTCTCAGATAGAATCTTGATGCTAATTACTGTTGGAAGGAGATATGCGCCTCTGCGGCTGAGAATGGCTTGCTAAAATTTTTTGTACTTAATAAGGGTGTAATATAGAACAAAGAGTAAATCTAAATTAGAATGTCTCCTAGAATCCATTAACTAAAACATTTTACTAGTCAAGCTAATGGATATCCCCTTAGCTCTAAATTTACCTACGAGAAAATGACTTGTCACTGATGTTAGGGAATCCTGAGAGGTGAAGATCAGGTTCTCTAGATCATCATAAAATATGGAGGTCCCTTTTCATGATCGTCCAGTGACAATTTGCCAAGCCCTCTCCTTCTCCCTCATGCAACAGGACTGCACTACGGGCAGGGGGATCAGAACCCCTGCCTAGAGATTGGGGTTGGAAGCCCAGGTCAGAACTGCTAAGGCAATTCTGGACAGTAAGAGGCAACCATTCCAGACCTCCTGGCCACTAATGCAGGCCGCATCAGTACTTCTTCTCAGGGCAGATACTGGAGGTAGAATCCCCCTCCCCAACCCAACTCCTCCCCGGATTTGGCTGCAAGTTCTCAAATTTGTCGCAAAGCAAGGGATAGAGTATGTTATGTTCCCATTTAAATGTGTTTTTCTTCCCTTTGCGAAGCCCTAAGAAAACTCCACTCTATAAACTCACAGATACATTTTCTTGACCCTTGCCAGGCCACAGATGTGTGGGCACCTTTTCTGGTTGGCATCCAGCTCCAGCATGGCTCCTGGGATCTGTAAGTTTGTCTGTCCTGGGTTAACCATTGCCTTTTATGTAGAATGCTGCCTTATATGGAATCAGCCCAAGAAATCTTGAAAAGAGAGAGAGAGAGAGAGAGAGAGGTGGGCATTGGGCACTGCATTCCCACTTTGGGGGATAAAGACAAAAAGAACAAAAGTTTTCGGCAGACAACAAGAGATCCTGTCCGTCAGACTAGGTGAAGCTGAAGGACAAGAGAGCTTTCCTGAGGAAGATGGAACATGGCGAGGGAGGGAAAGGAGGCTGCAGGAACCCAGTACAATGGGAGAAACACGGATTCTGTTGCAAGCCCTTGAAAAGCATGTGTGCCAGTCCCTCCAGAGCCCTGCTGGAGAGCAGGGACGGGAAGCGGGCTTGCTGCTGCTCACCCTAGAATCACACACACACACACACACACACGCACGCATGCACACGCACACACGCACGCACACACGCACATGCGCGCGCGCGCACACATACACGTACGACCCGAATTCTGAGGAAATACTCATGTTTAAATCTAGGAAAAATCCACCAAATACCAGAGTGGGCCCTCTTCTGGGGTGATCAAAGGGATTTCCTTATCTGATAGACTCTCCAGTGCCAGAAAGGAAAAAGGGACACAACTAAAAGACTCTTGTTGTCAAATTTTTATCACAAAGGGCAAGATGGGAAATATTGAGCGGGAGAACATCACTTTTCTCCCCTGGTGTCACTGGAGGGGGCTGTTTGTGAGTGCAAGGAGAGGTCTGAGATATATGGCTGCACGGATCACATCATTTGTAGTGATTTATTAGTTAAGA
>NC_048228.1:76625406-76728664 GCF_002007445.2 Ailuropoda melanoleuca
TTGCCGATATTATTGTCTGTCATTCAATCTAACAAAGTGAACATTTATTGCATATATATTAAAAATTATCCCGGAATCGAGTGGCGCCGGGTTGCATTTATTGGAGTCTTCCCAGGGGTGAGGTCCCCTCGGATGGGAGCGCGTGGGGAAGAGAAAGTGCAAGAGCGCGCGTCCCAAATCTCCTTAAGCCTCGGCGCCCGCCTCTGCCCCTCCCCGCGGCGTCCCGCCTCGCAGCCTTTGCCCTCAGCCGCGGGACGGGCAGGCCGCCGCCTGCCGCGCCGCCCGGACCAGCCGAGCGTGGGGAGCCGAGATGCTGTCAAAACAGAGGCCGGGAGCCGGGAGCGCAAGGGGACCGGCCCGAGGAAATTTGGGGGTGTGATTGAAGAGAGAGAGACAGGAGGGGGGACAGCTCCTCTTTGTCTTCTCTCGGGTTACATCATTTTCTAATTAGGCATAAAATTGTCTTCATACACTGGTATTGCTGCCTTCATAAACATCACCATTATGGATCATAAGGACGCCATTGTGGGGAGGCCGTCCCAAAATAGAAAGAGCTAGGGAGGGAGAGGCCTGGAGTCCGGGAGGCCAGGCTTTGTCCTCCCCTGGGAGAAGATGGATGGCCAATGTCACGCAGATGATGACTTGGGACTATTAAATTGTCAGAAGCGAAGAATCTTTACTAGCCCCCAGCGCTAATGAAAAATTCTAGAGGCAGGATCCGGAGGGTCTTGGAGGGTCTTGGGTGGAAAGTCAGGGCCCAGTGGCTGGGTTAGCTGGGTAGGTTGGCGGAGGACGCAGGTTATTGGCCGGCGGGAGCAGAGTGGAGGGCAGTGGGGGGCGGGGGGTGGAGGAGCGAAGCTTCCGTCTCCTCCCAGGGATTCTGGCCTCAGCTGTGCTCAGCGCTCAGGACACACCTGATCTCGAGCTGACTTTCCATCCCAAACCCATCGCCAAGGCTGGGGGACAAGTGGGGTCAGAGAAAGGAGAGGGCAGCGAGCCCGGAGCAGATCAGGGCAGTGCCAGGCGGGGAAACAATTGTTCTCATTATTCGGAGCTGAGGCCCAAGCCCGGCCTCCCGCCTGGTCTGGGGGCCGTCGCTAAATGGATGGAGATGGATGGAGGCGCCCCGAGCCCCCGGCGTCGTGTCAGACCCGGGGCAATTACTGTCCCGCCAGGCTGGACGCACTGCCTTCCACCCTGACCCCGGCGCGCGGGCCCACTGGCTACTCGCGCCGACTGGGCGATTCGTTCTCTCGCCTGTACAATAACCCGACTTGACATAAATAACTCCCCTGCGCTTGTCTACATCTGCTTGACCCTCTGAACCCGCGGAAAACCTTTGCTGCATTTAGCCAAATTACATTTTTCTTTAGGGAAAAAACAAGGCTTTAAAACTGCAACTTCTCATCTCCTGCTTTGTCCACCAATAGCTCGGGTTCTGGGTATCTTGGAATTGTCACTTCGTTTGAGACAAACCAATTTGCTTCTCTGCAAAGACCGGTCTCTCCCGGCTTGTGCTCTTCCAGCTATCCTCAGCGTTTCAAGTGACCTAAAGTCACCTTGAGTTCCAGGCAGTGATCTGGCCTCCATACCCCCTCCCCTGGCTGGTCCTGGGAGAGGGAAGGGCAGCTACCAGGGGTGCCCACCGCTTGCTTGATCCTGGCCGGTCTGGGGAGCAGCTAGGGGAACAGGCGAGCGGGCCAGAGCAGCCTGGCGCCCAGCGTGTGCTCCACTGACCCAATCCAGCAAGGGGGAGGGGGGCGGACCCGGAAATGCCCGTGCTGGCGCCACGCGCTGCGGTCGCCAGGCGCCAGGACAGGAGGAAGCCGATGGTGGGGAGGGGAAGGAGAATGATTTCAAAGATTCCAGGGAATAGCCTGGCCAGGCCTGTGTCCAGCATGGATCCCCAGCTGGAGCTGGCCTGGAAATGCCAGAGCCAGCCTTGCTCTCCAAGGCTTCCTCTGCCTGGATGGGTTGGGGGCATTGATGCTGCTGACTTCTTGTCAGTCATCTGCCCATGAGCCAGAGGACTGGGACAGCATCCTGCAACCTGAGAGATAGCAGGGCTCTTAGAAGTCAGATGGTCAGAGTTACCTCCAAGTGTGAAGTTGTCAGCGAGTCTCCTCCACACCATCCAGGTGTGGCCTCTTGACCTCTGATCTCCCTACCTGCAGAGGAATGTGTGAGGAGCTGGGGCTGGACCTTGCTGGAGTAAGCCCTCTTGAGTTTAGGTCCTGTGGCCTTGGCTCTCCTTGCTCAAGAGTGATGGGAAGTGGCAATTGCAGGGACGAGACCCTGACTGTTATGAAAACAAGACAAAACAAACTAATCTCTGGATTCCAAAACTCTGGGGCTGGTTTTTCTTATCGTTTGTTTTCTTTCCATTAAAAAGGGATCATTTAAAGGTCCAAATACCAGCAGTTTGGTTTTCACACTGCCACAGTCGATGTCATTGGAGGTAGGCCCAAACTGGCATCTCTTTGATTTGTGTTCTTAATCCCATCCATTCCCTTATAGCCATTAGTCATTCTTTAATTAATTCCACACATGCTTTGTGAGGAGATAGTTGCATATGAGACCCAAGAAAAATAGGAAACAATACACTCAAGGAACCTGCAGTTTCCCTGGAAGAAAATGAGTGGATACAAGGGTTTCCATTGTAACCTGGTTGTGGAACCACAGGACTCAGGGTCAGCTTAAATTTCCCACTTTCCCACTTTGGATGGGGTACTGAATGCCTCCGAACCTTGGTTTTCCCATGAGTGAAATGAACATGTTTGGACGCATGCTCTGGAAGTCCCAAGAGTTCCCTGAGTCTCCAGGTGCTCTAAGGCATATTTAAGACATATGTAAGTAATATTTACAGCCGAGACATGAATGCACATCAAAGTGCCAGTACAGGCTTGAGGAAGACATCAGTTTCTAACTGTGCTTCTGAACTTTGCGCTCCATATAGCAGAGGACAAAGTATTGGGAAGCTGTGGAACACACACTTGGTTAGGAATCTGGCTGTCCCTGACTGTAAAATAAATCAGCTAATTTCATCTTTCAAATCTGTTTTCTCACCTATACAGTGGGAATGAGAATGTCTGCTCTATTCACTCCACAAAGGTAGTTCTAAGGATCAACTCTGATAATGTATGTAAATGTGTTTTGAAAACTAACAAGGGGGGCAATGAAAGATACAGACCAGGGATCCAGGACTCCACTCTGTAGAAGACACCCCCAGTGATGACTGCCTGGGAAGTGGGCTCTGTCTTTGGGTTCTGCAGGAATGGGAGGGTGCTGAATGTTGGGTAGCAGGGATCCACAGTTGGAATGACTTGCCACTTACTTTGCTGCTGTCAAGATAGGATAGTCTGTCCTTGATTTTCGGCTGTGGCTCTTAAGGAGGTCTTTTTTCATATATAGGCAAAGTCCCAGGGACCTAGTGCATACAGCAGAAAGACTTTCTTCAGTAAACTTCACTGAATTTTAAGGACTCTGCTACTGAAAATTTCCTTAAAAATAAGATTTAGTATTGATGGGAAAAGTGAGGAAAGTGAGAAATCATTTAGAAGCTTTTTGACTAATCTATCCTGCTAAAGAAACACGTTTTTCTTCTCAGCAAGAAAAATCAAGGCAACCAAACCAAACCATTCTTTTCATAGTAAGTTCCTAACTTTGTTAGCTCACTCACATCCTTGCTGAAATAGGAGGGGGAAAATCACAGTAGGTTCTGAGAGAAAGGACTTTTTGACTCTTTAGAGAAAGTGTGCACCTCTGGGCCTCTGGCACCCCTGGGCCTCTGGGAGGGAACCCTGGGGAGGGGGCAGAAATGAGGGTGGGTTGAAACCCCAAGAAACCCCAAGGAGCAGGCCCACCTTTTTTCTTGATAAAGCAGCTAGTTAGCAACTATTCATCCCTTGTGGCCTATGGAAATCTTCCAGGAGGTTCTCCATTAAGGGAGCTGCCTTCCCTTCCATTCTCCTAACTTTTGTGTTAAATGTTAACAACCTGATGCCATCTATTATGGTCCATTATCACAGAATGTTGACTGAACTGGTTCTTTTATCTCTATTATGGGGCTGCCTCATTTGCAGATTTATGCATTTTTGATATTAAATTCTTTCTCTCATTAAGCCTAAACTCTTGTTGACTTTCAATGACCTCCTGCCCTGGGGTCCAATACTATTCCATATTTAATATTGAAACATTTTTCTCAATGCCCCTCTTGGCTTTGTTGCCATCGTTTGACGGCTGTCCCTAATGGCCTGTGCTGTTTGCTCTGTTCTTGAACTTGGTGGGGTCACATAGTCTTAAACAGTGATGTCCTCTGAACGTCCACCCTTGCTGTCCAGCTAAGTTGCCCTGTGTCACAAGCTCTGCCCTTTTCTCCGCCCCTAACTACCAACTGCTCCTAATGGCTTAAACAAACACCTTCCCTCATGGTGCCCCAGGCCCCCTGAGCCTTTTGGGTTTTGTTGAGCTGAGCTGCTAATGCTCTGCCTGGCCCACCGGCAGCTTGGCCTCCCTGACCTGATACATCGCAGCTCTTCTCCTTGGAGCGCTTGCCTTGTCCAGCGCCCTTTGGGCCAAAGGCCAGGGTCCGGGCAGGGTTGACCAGCTGTTTGAGGTGGCCACAAAAGACACCAAAAGACAACTTCAGCTTAGGGCGGGCAAATTAACGTATCCATTTATCTTTCTTTCCCCCCCCAAACCTTTCCACAAACTCCATCTACTGCCTGGCTTGAAACAAGACAAAGGGGAGATATTGGGAAGGGGGGCAGGAGAGGCCCATCCTGCAGGAGAAATCTTAGCTCCCTTCTTGGGGGCCGTCTGTTCAGTTTCACAACACTTACACGACCAATTTCCAGAATTGAAGTTGCCTGGTGTTTTGATTCTTCCTTTGCCTGTGCATTTGTGCCCTGAAGGTCCCTTCCAAATGGATACTAATTGTGGGGGCTGCACGCTGCTGGCTGCTGCAATGCCCCGGGGCCCCGAGGACCTGCTTCTCAAAGCCCTAATTGACAAGGACCTGTCTGTCTTTAGGAGCAGCTGGTCCAGAGCGTTGGCACATCAGTGCAATCTTAACGCAGCATCCCTAGCCCCGAGGAGCATGAGGGTAAATGTGGTTAAAATGAAGGAAGATTTATAGCCGGCCCCCTTGGGTAATACGACAGAAGACAGCTCCCAAGATTTTCCCCTACGAGGGGGTTCATTCATCAGCTCCCGGGCCTGGTAACCGGGTAGGAGGCGCGCTCCAGCTATTATTACTAATGGGGGAGGGGAGGAGGCCTGCTTAGAACAATTAGGCAGGTGACAATATTCCACTATAATGCATCGCCCCCTAAAACCCGACCGAGGTTTCACAGGCCATCACGGCTTGTCTTCTCCTTCCGCGGGGCCTTGGCGCCGGTGCCTCAGCCCGGGTCTGGCTTCGGGTTCATAGTGGCGCCACCGGCCAACTGGGAAGGGAAAGGAGAGTGCACTCTGGCTGCCCCGCTCGGGAGCGCGAAGGCTTTCAGTGGACCCTCGGACTCCTCGTGAGGGTGTTTTAAGGCCCCAAACTGCCCATGGTAGGGGCAATTGCTCGGACCGGTTTCTCCTTGCTGAGCCCGGGGGCGCGCCTGGCTCTCCGGCTTCCCCGCTCCCCGCTGCCTTTCTGAGCGCCTTTCTGAAACCTGCTCGCTCCGTAGATGCGGCCATTCAGCGGGTTACAAAGACGGTTTATTGGTTCACGAGGAACCCGGTTTTGTTGCGATGTGTGGGAAATACTTTGATGTCCGCCCCGTTCGCACGTGTGAACAGGGATAATGGGTTTGGGGATCTTCATTGAAATTTGAAGTTTTAAAGCAGAAATTCCCTAACTTTTGCTTGTTTTTCTCAACTTTCTCTTTTTCTTTTTTTATTCCTTCAGGAACAATACCAACATTGAAGCCCTCGGTTGGAGTCTGCACAGTTGGAGATCTTTGGTGCCATTTTAGACATCTTTGGATTTCATCAATCAAACTGACTGCAATTTTCCATAAAAACCCTGAATTTGGGTCAGAAAGTGGGCAAAGTAGATAAAGATCATTCGGGCTGTCTTATAAGATGATAAATAGATATCCTTTCAGGCCAACAATGCCAAAGTGCAGTTTTGTGAGTCCCTTCCATGGGTTCTGAATGCAGTGAGTCGAAACGATTTATACATGTTTTCCCATGGTTTAGGAGGGGTCTTTACATACTTGTCAATAGTAGCCTGACCTTTTTCCCTACTGAGTTGCTAACTGCGTTGCTTTGGCTCCCCCCCTCCCTGTTGTGTGTGTGTTGTTTTCCCCAAAACACACAAGAAAAGGGTTTTTTTTTTCTGTCATTGCTCAGATCAATAGAATATGGGTCTGATTTAGATAATTCTCTGCGAATAGGTTGGTTTGCAGAAGACCATGAGTTGTGTGGAAATTCCATTTGCTCAGTGGTTGCTTGTGGGGTACTTTAGCTACCAGTTTAGACCCCATGCTGGGATGTAAACTCATTTTCTTAACAACAACAACTACTAAACCCACTGGCACTGTGTCCTTCCTATTCTTGAACTTGACGAATGGCCTTTTGTATAAGGTGAATAAAAGGAAACCCTAAAAGAAATAGCAGAAAGAAACCCCAAAAGGGTATTTAACCCACTACCTCCAGAGACCTTTCAAGATGTTAGCTGAGATAATTTCTAAGTAAATAAGGACATTTTACATTTTCCCTCTTCATTATTCAAAAAAACAATCTGCTTATTCAGCATACACATCACTTCCTAGTCACTGATCGTCTCATTTTAATTCCTCCTTCTTTAAAATCTTGACTCTTCCCCTCCAAATGTTCTCATTTTGATAATCCCTTCACAACATTTTTAGTTAACCAGCTATTTTAAAAAGTACTTCAAGAAAAGAACTGGCTCTTCATGGAGAAACCATGCTTGCCATTACTGGCCATTTATGAATTAATTATCTGGTATGTCCTTATGCGCTCATAGATCTTGTGGGGGACATTCGCAATTATGTGGCAAATACATTTATATTTCTTGATGTAAGAATTTTTTCCTATATTCATCACATGAACATCATCTTTTTGTGCTTGGCTTTTCCATACTTGCTAACTTAATATCAAATGTGTGTTATGGAGCATCTATAGAAGGGAGTGTGGTAGTGGGAGTTAATTACTGTTATTAACTTACTGGCTTTATTAGTTTTGAATGAAGCACATAGCTGTGACTACAGTTATTTAAGAAGTCTCTATTAGCTAAAATAATTTGCAATTTTTGGACACCCTCTCACTGTGTAAAATTTAAAATAGCAACTGGAGGCTCAGAAAAATCCCCAACTCTCATTTGTCTTTAATAAATCTTGCTGTCAAGTAGTAAACATTTTAACTTAAGGTATAGCTATCTGAATGACCTTTTATCTCACCCTTTCAGTGCCATTTTATTATCCACTTTACATTTTTATATGGTAAAAAACATCTATTAAGTGATATTTTCATCTTAAAAGTATTCTCTGGAGTTCAAAAATACCATTGCAAATAGCAAATTTGTGGAGAGGAGAAAAACATAATTATTTATCTTGTTTAGTATTTTTCATAATGCCTGTCACTCTCTTTTGCTCTTAAAACTTATTTTAGATGTATCCATGCTATTCATGAAATCTATTTAGTACGAAGGAAGAACAAGGGAGAAGTACAGTGGAAAAACTAAAAGTTGAAATTTTGTTAGTCACTTCCAATCATGATAATATAAAACATATCTGAAATTATTATCTGAATAAATGGAATGGTAGACTTTTGTTCACTATTGAAGTCCATTTTACACAACTTCTTTCAGGAACCCATCTACCACATCACATAGTCACTTATAAAATTTTTATTTGGGAATTTTAATGTGTTCTGTACATCCAGGGAAAGCCATTTGTTTATTGTCATTGTTGATGAGAGCAGAGGCCCTATTGATTAACAGAAAAATGTCAAGCCATTATATGTAGCACTATGTTCTATAATTATAGTGCAAAGGACAAGTGGTAAAGCATGAACTTGACAGTTCAGATTTGAAGTTACATTCCAGAAACACGTATCGGAGTTTATGATCAGGCATGAAGTGATTCGGGCTTTGTCAGGCACTGGTTTCCTGAAGCATCAAAACTATGGGTCAGAGAGGAAACGTCTGGATCAATGTGACCTCCTATTTTGGAGGTGAGAAAACCCAGCCCGTGCTGATAGTAGTCACCATGTACACTCATGGTAGGACTCCAAGCTCAACTGAGGTTTCTCTCCATCTCCTTCCCTGTCCTTTACTAAATTGGGGACACGGTTCTCCAATATTCTTTCCCATATCCATAAAAAAAGAAAGGAAAAAAAGAAAGGAACTCCAAAGGCATTTACATCCAATTCTTGCAAGATCCTCCTTCCACCCACAGCATACCTGTAGTGAACTAATGTCGGGACCTGCCCAAGGAAGCCCGAGGTCAGTCAAATCAATGCCTGCAGCCCATCTGGGGAGCTGGGCTATAGGAGTTCTCCTTTCATGAAAGATTTTCATCCTTGAGAATTTTCTGGAGGGTTCCCTCAATATTCCTATTTCTGTTTCCCTACTTGCAATCAAATGAAGTGAAAATGCTTCAGATAGGAAAAAAAAAGAAAAAGAAAAGATTAAAAAAAAAAAGGAAAAAGTGCTGTGTCTGTACATACAAAGAGGAAACATTCCCCAGGTGAGTGGAAAAGGAGGTAATTGGAACCACAGCTGTCCAGTTTTCCCATAGATAAACCCTGAATATATTGTATGATTCTTTCCACCCCTCACTTCTCTAACTACCACCACATCCTGAGCAATCCATATAGAATTCACTTCTTTTCCTAATACTATAATATTGCAAATCCATCATTTGACACAAATCCATAATTTGACAATTATCAACCATGCTTTTCAAAAAATCTTTTAATGTGCACAATAAGCAGGGGTAATATTCTTATTTTCAATAATGACATTCATTAACTTGCTATCACCATCTCCTCTACGAGGGCGATTATTTTGGTAGTTATTGTCAAATCTCACAGTTTCTGAAAATGATGTGGTTTACTGAGAATTTTCTCAGGGTTTAAAAGGCAATACAAACTAAATAATTCAAACCAAATATATTTCCTCTATCATTCAGTTGAGTCATGTAAACAAAAGACATCTAGGTAGGTGCTGTGAATTTTCTGAGTGATTTGACCTTTTGATCCTGGCTACTGTGTACGTGCTTTAAAACATTATGTGTTCAAAATGGCACTTTCCCACTTCTTTGCAAGTATGCAATACAATTTTACTTTAGAACATGTTCAAGTTTTAATAAGGATTTAATAACCCCTGATATGGAGGCAGCTAGTTGTGGGATTTAATAGAGGCTAACATATGGGAAGGGTTTTAAAGAGCCATTCATATCGAAACCCCAAAATGGTTTCAATCAGCAGGTATCCCGATGTTTATTTAATGAAGAAATGTATGAGCAGCTGCTGGCTCCCAATTTCAGATGTAGTTATCTTTCATTGTGCTGCAACAAATCAGGAAGAAGAACAGATTTTTAGCTGTAATTTGGGATCACTTCATTAGATATGCAGGGCTACACCAGTAGATTCATAAACAAGAACAATGCAGCGAGTTTAAGGAAGAAAATCGAATATCATAACAACTCTGGGGATGGAATCTGTGGGTTGTGTTTTGGGATCTATTGCTTAGTTCTAGGTCATAAAAATTTTTCAAGTTTAGAGTCAGTCCTAAAGGCCCTTGTGTAGATAAATAGAAAGCCAATCTGACAGTGATTCTTGACTGACCTTGTGGTATTATTGCAGTTGGAACATGAGGCTAATTTTCGTGGCCCAGTGCATGGTGGGCATTGACAATACCATGATGTTCCTCTAACCATGCCATTGATAAAAAGGGATGGATGACTAGGGCTATGATATGGCCCCGGGAGGGGGGTGGTGGTGGTTATGGGGTAATTGCTCCTGGGACATTACGGCAGGTATATCTAGCTCTGAATGCATTGTTCATCTTACTGCTGTGTAAAGCAAGGAATTTGGGGCTTGTAAATATATTTATTTATTGGTACATGTCTACCATTTGAACAAATATGAAGGGGGACATACACTGATTGCTCTGTCTCATTATTAGCACATATGCTGGACCTTTTAAAAATGAATAAAGTTGGTATTTGGCCACCTTAATAGTAGACTCCTTACTTTGGAGAGCAATTATGAGTGCCATTTTATAACTTTGGCCTTGGGGATAAAATTAACTACAGCTTTACAACTTTTATCTGGTATTTCTTGTGAATAGTTCCCAAATTTGGTGGAAGGAATCATTTAAGAATGGTAACCTTGAGTCTACTATAATGGGGCCTGCTGTAATATATATTTGGGTTAAGTTAAAATAATATTTAAAAATTCTCCATTTAGGGCCAATGCAAGTTTATTTGGGAAGTTCTTTTAGAATGTAGTTTTTTCTCTCTTCTTTTCCCACTCCCCCCTTTTTACAGTTTCACCATGATACATATGTATCAATTTTTAATGTGTTTCTTGATGACTAAGGTAAAGTATTTGTCTGATTTGGACTCTCAGCGGCCCTAAGTATTGCGTACAAATTCCTGCTCTGAGTCTGAAACGAACACAAAAGGAAGGTAACTTGAGCTGTTTTGCCATGAGCTCTGACTGAGTGTAGGTGTGGACCAGAGCTTTGATTACTCTGCAATGGATCTGTATGGCCCATTACGGATCAGGCAAATGGGATTGCCGGTGAACTGTTTGCTGTGGCCGAACATAAAGCCAACACCAGGAGAGTAGCCATCAGCTCAGTTAAAAGCAAGGACTCTGAGACCAACTTACTTGACTCTGAACCTCCCCACTTACAGCTGTGCAACCTTGGGGAACCCACCTCTCTGGGGCATCTGATTGTTACTAGGAAAAAAACGATGAATACTGGCTAAATGTTTAGAACAAAATTGATACCTCACTCGTTACAGTGATGAGGCTCCACTCAATCCCTGCTTCCAGCATGAGCCCCTCACATCCAGTGTCCCCTGGCTTCTGGACCATTCTGAGAGCAGCCTCCGCCAAGTCTGAAGACTCCCGCCCCTCACTGCTCTCAGCATCTGCTCAGGTCTTAACCTTCCCTAGGCCTTAACCTTCCCTAGGCCTGGTTGGCCACCGGTCCCCTGGGCTGGAGCGGGAGTCTGAGCAGGGGTGAGGCCAGGGACCTCGCACCCCGGCCGACTGCAGGGACCCCAAGGGGGCCAGAGAGGCCTGGAAGCGGGCGGGAGGCGACCGGGTGCACTCAGGGTGCATGCTAATGAGGAGCGCGGGCAACACCCGCCGCCGCCCGCGCGCTCGCAGTGCAGGAACCGCGCCCCGGCCGGGGCACGCGGTGCCACTCAGGCCCGCGGGGGGCGCGCAGCTCGCAGCAGCCGCGCGCCCGGGCCTCTCAAAGCCCCTTTCAGCAGCTCTGCGGGCTCCTCACCGGAGGAGTCTGGAGCGACATAAAAGCGCATTATGAAAATTATAATATCAGCCACAGAGCATGTCCACGGAGGCAGCTCTGCACCTTTGAGGCATTGAGCCTCGTTCAGCTGGGCGGAGGGGGGAAATATCCATTTGAATTCGGCCCCTGAATGGGGGCAGCGGCGGCGGCAACTGCAACAGTGCCTCCTTTATCCAGTCGGCCACTTCTCCTGCTTGCTCATTCCCGGGCTGTTGCACCTTGTCTCCTTTTGGGCAAGGGTGTGGAGCGGGAGGGGCATGGGGGAGGACAAGGGAGCAGAAGTGGGGGGCCCTGATTCACAGCCGGGCTAGGACAAGGAGCGTTGTCATTCGGGTCCCCGTGAGAATGATAAATGAGGCTTTCTGGGGCCCGAGGAAATTTCTGTTCTGCTGGGGACCGGAGGAGCAGGGGTCAATGGCTGGGCGCATTTGCCGGAGGCTGGAAGGGAGTGGATTGGGGGGTCATGCCCCATTTTCTTCCCTGTGTGCCAAGCCCGAGCAGCCATTATTAGGGCGTTTTCCTATCCGAACTCGGATTCTAGCATTTGGAGTTATGGGGTGTGTGTGGGGTGAACACCTCTAGGCTCGGGAATCCGGGTGCAGGCCACTGGCCTCTGGGCGGGTACCGCACTCATCTTGGGCTCCAATGAGGGAGCGTAAACCTGCAAGCTCATCAGAGACGATGCCGAGGTCAGAGTGGACCCGGCACGAGGGTCTCCTCCCGGCCTCCAGGGCGCGCTATTTCGGCGGCGGTCTGACTCCCAGTCTGGCCACAACACGCCAGTCTTCCCCTCGATCCCCCCCGGACTCCTTCGGATCCGGAGGCGGAATTCGCACGCTGGGGCCCCCGAGGCGGGTCTGATCTATTATAGCAGATGAGTTGCCCCACCATTCAGAGCCCTGTCCATTGTCTTGTTAATCACCTTTCATTATGGACTGCTCAGGACCGTCATAAAGCTTTTAATATTAATAAGGCCCCGCGCACCAGCCCCCGCACCGCGGTCCTGAGCGACCCAGCAGTCAGCGCAGGTGTCTGCGCTGCAACCTGTTCAGCCAGCCAGGGCGGGAGTGTCCCGGGGTTAGCGCGCGGCGCCGGCAGTGGGGGAGGCAGGTGGCGCCGGGTTCCAAAACAAGACGGGGAAAAACAAAAAAAAAACAAAACAAAAACCCTTGTTGAAACAAAGGGATTTGTTTGGCTCCACTGTGTGCGCCCGAAGAGTTTAACTCTAGGGGAGGCAAGAGGTGAGAGCTGGGGGTGGGGAACTTAAGGGGCCGCTTGGGCAGGGATGTGACATTTCCTGTGGTGAAGCCTGCATTGGCTGCTAATAGAGATCTAATTGATGGGTGAAGTCCCATTTCCGCGCGCTCTCCTTTATTGCTCCATCCAGTCTGTTGCAAAATATAACCTTAATCTGATTTAGCAATTCCTCCAGGATTCGGTGCGAGCTTCCAGCCCAGCAAAAAAAATCGTTATTAAAAAAGTTAAAGTACAGACTTGGATTCGGGTGCGTTGCCTTTTAAAAATCTTGCCCCAGCTCCTGACATTTAGCACTTTCTCTTTTTGTAATCGCTCGGTCTTTTATGATTATTAATACCCGCAGTGCTCGGGGATCCGCGCTATGCGCCTTTGTTGGGGATGCAAATTGCCGCGGACGCGCAAAGGCGCGGGGGGTGCGTGGGCTGCGGGCTCCAGTAGTCAGCCCGCGGGGATTCGCGCCAGGCCAGAGTGGTTTAGGGTTTCCTAATCCCACCCCAACCCAGGATTCCCGCAGAGGCCGCCCAGGGACAGCGTGCCTGGGAGCGGGAGCTCTCTGGTGCCAGGTGGTGGCGTGCTGGTGGGAGGGGTCAGGGCTGAGCGGGTGTTTTCACTCTCCCACTTTAGCTTCCTAACAAGGTTTAAAAGTGCATGCAAGTGCCTGGTCCATAAAAGAGTTGTCTGGGTGCATGAGGTGGTCCAGAGGCTATTACTCTGGGTCTCAGGTGGTGCTGCACAGAGATGAAATTTGGCTCTTGTTTGTAATACAAACCGGATGTTAAGAAGCTATCCTAAGGTTATGGCTTCCTTCCTCCTTTCCTCCCTGCTTCTGTTCCCTGCCCCCAACCCTACCCTTACTTCTCTCCAATATGTGAGATGCATATTCTCCTCCGCTCCTAGTTGGTACTAAGAGACTGATTTTTACCAGAGCAATAACGTGTCTGTTTCTTGTTTACTTCTTCCTTCTCTCCCTTCTCCTAATAGGCTGGGGAAAACCCTTAGGAAAGTACATTTGCATCTAGATATCTGTTATCATATCATAGCTATTGTTACAAAAAATATACGCAAACAATAGCGGCTTCCTGAACTTTTCTTTACGAGGTCAGTAAAGTCATGTAAGAGCAATGATGGGGTTTTAGACCACCTATTGCTAGCCCTATGATCTTTGTTAAATTCAATCTCTTAGGCTTGTGTTTTCACTTTTAACGTGACATTGAAAATAAAATACCTGCTTTAGTTGCGTCCACAGGTTGTTTTGAAATAATATGTGAGAAAACCCCTTGTAATGCGTTTATATAAAAAATAATCATTATGAAAACCTAAAAATAGAAATCTGAGTCATTAAGTCAGTAGAATAGAACTTTGTAAAATTGTAAAACTTTCCTTTCACCAAATACAGAACGGGATTTTGTCTCGGTTACCTGGATAGCACTTCATGATTCATTTTGCCTCCAAAGACCCTAAATTCAGTCTCAGGCTTCTTTCCTGACCATGAGTTTCCCAGACTTTTTTTTTTTTTTTTATAGCCAGCATTTGCATCTGGCAGCCTTAAAACACTCCACTTCCTGTGAAGCTGTGGTCTCCAATTCCACCAGCAAATAAAAGAGCTCCTTAAGAAGGAACACTGAGGAGCACATGCTTGTCAGCTTGGGCTGATCATTTAATTCCCCACGTGCAGCTCTAAGAAATCTCCTGGAGCTGCAAGAAAGGTGACGCTTGAGCATCTGGTAGCCATGTAAGTCATCCTCCGCACCCTCTCCCCCACGTTTGTGGGTCTTTTTCATCACTGAGATGTGGAGCAGTGGGAAGGAGAGCTCAGGCATTCCTTGGCCCCACCGCCTCTCTGCAGCGCCCTTGATGGGTTTAATGAGGCGGAACACCGTGAAGGGGATGTGAACTGGTCCAAATGATTGATGAAGCCAGGGGCAAAGCCCAGGCGTTTTCAGATAAAGCCCCATACAGCCTGTGATAAAGGCAGGATAGTGGCAGGGCTGGGCTCCTTCAAAAGCTGTGGTCCAAATGCATTGAGAGGAAACAGGGAGGGTAGGTGCTCTGTTGTTACCTAATCAGTTCATGCACTAAGCCACCAGCCGCAGAGAGCAGAGGAGAGCTGCAGAGGAAGTGGGGAGGGTGAAAGGCGAATCTCCGCTCTCTTTCTCACACACACACACCCCGCACGGCTGCCTCTCTTTCTCCCTTAGCAAAGGCTAGAGCCGCCTCGGCCTCCGCAGATGTCTGGGTACTTAGGGTGGGACCAGGGTATTCCCTTCCACAGGGCATAGAGAAAGGGGGGAAAGAAAGGCCCCTGGAGAGCAAAATGTAGCTGGTCCATGCTTGGCAGGCCTTACTTAGTGTGAGGGCACCTTCTGGTTCCCTTCCTGGTATTAGAAGGTAATTATCAAAACAGCAGGTTCTAGTCATTGAAAGCAAAGGAAAGAGCTGGAAAAGTCCCAAACCCACTCAGGAATTGGGATGAAACAAATAGTCTTCTATTTCTCTGTCATATTATAAACAACTAAAATAAAGCAACATTATTTAAAACAAAACCAATGATTTTTTCCACTATACCTTTATTTTCTAAAGGATGGTGTCCTATATCTCTTAAAGAAGTTAACAGCCATTTGGCCAGTTATTTTTGAGTGTACAATGACTGGAGAGGGAGTAGTTGCAAAATGACATAAGTATGCTTACGGCAGGTGACACTCTCTAGTGAAGCTGCTTAGGCTCAGGAAGAAGCTGAGTGAGAGTTCCTTCCTGGGCCTTCAGGGCTGCTGGGTAAGCAGTACCTTTTTTCTTGCAATGCATGTCAATGCATGAGCGCTTATACGTATGGAAGTGTTAGGGAACGTTTGCATCCATGTAATAAAACCTTTAGTTTGGGGCACCTGGTGGCTCAGTTGGTTAAGCATCTGCATTTGGCTCAGGTCATGATCCCAGGGTCCTGGGATTGAATCCCTAGTCAGGCTCCCTGCTCAGCTTTGCCTCTCCCCCAGCTCATGCTTGTGTGCTCCCTCTCTCTCTGAAATAAATAAATAAATAAATAAATAAATAAATAAATAAATAAATAAAATCTTTACCAAAAAAAAGTTTGGGTTTTTAGTAGGTTAAAAGTAAAACTTTTAACACAGTTGTTCATAGAGAACGTCTATCTGTAAGTTTTAGTCCCTGACTAAAATTGGTCTTCAACTTCTCCTGCAATGGCCGTAACTGTATATTTTTATATTTTATGTTGAAAAGAGTACTCAAAATGGTTCTGGTACCCATGAAGATTTGAGAGCCCTGTAGATGAGATGGGAAGAAAAACCTCTCAACTTCCATTTCTAAAAGAAACTTTCCTGAACATTAGCCTTCTACTGTAACACATGGCATTTGTGTAATAGACTAATTTATTGTATTTTCACTATTTATGCCTCTCAAATACAGGTCATTCCTACTTCTTTTGTCCCTGAGCTTTCAACTTAGAAGCAAACTCCTGAGGCATATGTGTCTGTCTATCGGATTATTATGTGTTGCATTCCAAGGAGGTAGACCTTAATAAATAAACCATGTGAGTTTACCATTTAAAAATAGAAAAGATGAAAAATTATGGTTTAGCACTTTAGATGAAGAAAGGTTTTTAAAAATTAACATTTTCTCTGATTGTAAAGCAGTACTTAGTATTTTTTAAAGTTTTTAAATATAATATCTTAACATTCTTTGGAAAAAGAACATTTTAGGACCAAATTTCCTAACAATATCCCCTGGCTATTCCTTTGAAAACCTTCTTCAATTTATTGTGTTAAAGTGAATTCTTTTCTTTCTTTCTTGAGCTCCTAAATATCGTATGCTCACAGAAATCTTTTTGGGGAAGAAGATGAGACCCGACCTGGAAATTTCAATCTGAAGCACAAGTAGAAGCTGGTTGGAGAGGAGATGGGAGAGAAACCANCGATCCCACAACGCCAGGATCACGCCCTGAGCCAAAGGCAGACGCTTAACTGCTGTGCCACCCAGGCGCCCCGAGAAACCATAATATCTTAAAAACCACATTCGACTGCAGTCAGGGTCATCTACCTAAAATCTTTGTGGCCACATCATTTCTCAAATCGGGTTGTAGAACTGAGATAGTTACCCATATAATTCAGCTGAGTAGACATTTAGTGAGTGTACAAACTTTTCCCTAAAAGTAATTTTACACTGACTAGATAGTGTAAAGTGTACATCTTCATGCACATGGAGAGGAAAAAGGAAAGATTTTGAGCCCAAACTCTCTAATTTATTCCACTAAGTTGATTTTGTTGATTAAATAATTGCTTAGCTCTCTCACCTTCTCCTTGCCTCTAAACAAAATAAACTGCAAGCTTTTTGGAATAAAAAGCCTATTGTGTATCTCTGGGTACTTAATAACAAGTAGAAGTATCTAGTATTATTACTCTAAGGATAGAGCAAATTGAGTTTCCCCAAAGTGGGCCTACATTTCTGACTGAGGGTCCCGGGAGCTCTAAGGGTAAGGACGTCCCATAGCTGTGCTGGGACACCTGCAGGCCACGTGCTTACAGCAGTTACTGAAGACAAAGCACAGTTAACTTTTTATGCAATTATTTCCTAATACACCTTGGAAATATGTATGCACCTTCAAGGTGGACTTTAATTAGCTGCTATAAGAAAAGACTTTAATTAGCTGCTATAAGAAAAGACTTTAATTAGCTGCTATAAAAAAAGCTCTTCTTGTCTTCTTTTATATTTTTAAGTTCCCACTGTTTAACTGGATTTTAAGAAAAATTACCAAGTCGGTTTGTGCAGACGAGTGAATCAGCACTTTTGTACCTCGAGTATTGAAAAGTAAAATGATTTTAAGATAGGGAGAAGATATCGGAAAATATTCCAGCATTGACTTAAGTAAACACGATTATTTGTATTTAGAAATGTTTTGTTGTAATCACAATAAAGACCTTAATTATGAGAAGAATTTCCTGAAAGTGAGGGTTTTTTTTTTTAAACCTCTACCAGGCATTGTAAAATATGTCTCTACTTCGTTTCTTCTCCCACTTTAATTCAAGTTTTATTTTCTCATTAAAAAAGAAAATAGTTGATTATTACCTCCTCATTTACTTTGTTTTAAGGAAGGTCAAGGGAATGAGTCTAAAATTGCATTTAAATTTTGCAGGGGCTGGATTTTTACTTAATTTTCTTTTCATGATAAATATTACTTTATTAGCTTGTCCAAGCATCATTACCAAGGTTATATACATATTTGCATAGCTATTTTTTTATGCTTCTAATTTTCCAGGAATATTTTATTAGCTTAAAAGTGCACAGTGAAAAATTTTGCTCTTCCTCTGAAAACTGGCTGGCTGTGGAATAAAAATGATGAAAGTTTTTATGGGCTTAGTCCTCGCTGGATCTCTAGGGAAATCGGGAAAGAAATGACAAAATAACTAGCTAGAGTGACTGAAAAATTTCATTTGTTCAAATGTAGGATGGAATTTCATAAACATTGGGATTCACATAACTATTTATATGACTATAGAGTTTCATAAGCAGGAAGTATTGATGTTTGATACTTACACGGCTATAGTTTTGGTACATCTGTTTGATAGTGATGCAGGTGGGTTTTGTTTGTGTATGTAGATGAGGCCGTAGAGAGCTGCGTTCACATCCTTTTTATTTTTATTTCTTCTATCTTTTATGGGAAAAGCTAATCAAAACAAAGGAACCTCATGGCCTTAATTCAAGTCCAGATTCCTTAGACCTCTTGATAAAGCTTTACCGTCACTAAGTTAAATAACTAGCAAGACAGAAGAGTTTAGCTCTTAGAGTTCACTATGTTTATGCATTTTCCGAATAACAACATTTCTTCCCAGCTTCTAAAATGTACTTCCAAATTGATTTAGAATAGAGGTTAGTCATTAGTAATGTTTTACAAAGAACTTAGCTATGTCATTGTTTAATCGGATCATTCATTCAAACTTGGAAGCTTCATGTTCCTATGATTCCCGCTCCTTTGCCCAGATAAAGCATGCCCCATATTTTCAAAGGCCATCTGACCACTTACTGCTTTTGAAAAGAAATGTCACTCACGATCTAGTTTTCAAATATTCTAGATATACTTTGGTGAGACTCTTTATTATATAGTTTTCCCACAGGTCTTTATAACCAACACTATTTACCTCATTTTCTCCATAAACAGGAGAAACTCGCCTATTGATGAAAAATGTTTTCTGTGTACATTCTCAGTCTTCCCTGTGATTTTCATTATGTATTCTGGTTTAGGAATGTGTCTTTAAAAATTTAAACAGTTCCTTAAGAAAAGAAAAGTGCCCACTGGAAGTGAATAAAGCGCACAACAAAGATTAGCTGGGAAGTGTTCAGTGCGCCTTGTTTGTCTTGCTTTCTTCAGAAGCCACTCCTGTCAGTGGTCAGTTATAATAAAGGAAGAACAAAGTTCCTTGATGTATACTGAAAAAAAGCTGCCTGCAGTTCCTTTCAACTGCTCTGTTGCCCAGCCCGGCCGGCCTCCAGCCAGAAGCCAGCAGGCAAAATTTAACAGCCACGCTTCAAAATGTTAGTAGCAGCGATCAATGCGTCCATAACTCTTAGCCCTCTAGATATGGGGTCATCTTTCAATACTACCCCACTGTCATATACAACATTTGTCTTGTCCCGCATTCAACTGATTGTGTCAAACTATGGAGTGACTATATAATACACATATACAATAGCACAATGAAAGCAATAATCTCCAACCCAGTTTCTTTATTTATTTGAGTGCTATTACAAAGTTTCCTGCAGTAAGGAGAAGCTGGGAAGGCTGCGACATGGTCCAGCCCCGCAGAGGACTGCAAAGGAGTCGAAGCCCTGGAGGGCTCAAGGATAGAATGCAACAGCTCTGGTGTGAGCCAAGCATCCAGCTTTTTCATTACTTTGGGAGCCAGTCTGGTTTTCCTAAATTCTGGTAGTCACTACATGTATTACGTAGACTCTATTTTCTTTCCTCCTTACAAAAGTCTCTTATGCTAATGCATATGTATTATGGCTAGAAATACAATAGGTTATATAAACAGCCACTTACTCACCTTGATTTTGAAGTTCTACTGATTCTTCGACCCAAATGAATCCTATATACGAAAGTACATCTCATTTTGTTGTAACTAAATCGGATTTACAAAATCATAGTGAGATATCACAGGCATACTTGACTTACAGTTTTTTCAAGTGGATTTTTCTATGTATAAAGGCCTTCAAGAAAATAAGTTGGTTTGGAGAAATGATTGCATTTTTCTTTTGAAAATACACCTGCCATAACGAGTGAAATGTCAACAAGTCAATAGAGAGCATTTAATTATTTAGTCACCGGGAAGGCTGATGAGGCATTTAGATAGAAGCCTGAATGACTGGATAAAAGAATATTGGGAAGTACTGCGCTCAATTTAGAAATATTGCACGAAGCAGAGATTTATTATGCTAAACAATAGCCACAATTTAAAAGCCGTGATAAAACACCCTCGCGATTAGGATTTTTCTAAAACCAGTTAATTTTTTTAGACAACGATTTCATTTCGTGGTCATATTGCAGTGTTTCTGAGCCGCAAGTGCCCACTTTCGCCACGGTGACATTATGAGAAAAATGACAAAGAAAGAAATGGGTTTCAGGAGCGTGGTGTTCTTTTGAACAATCAGAAGAAATGCTTTGTTCAAGAATGCATGCCAGCGTACGATTAACGCGAAAATGACCATCAAAAACAACTTGCGTGGGGAGGGTGGAGAGGATCTTAACCTAGATGTGACAAATAATTTGTAATTCTCGCGCATAACAGAGCCGAGGAAGAGTCACTCAGAGCAGAGTTGGTCTCCTTCAGAGTGTGCTCAGAAAGATCACGCATCTTGTAAATATCTTCACAAAAGTCAATTCTCTTGCAGCAGTCAAACAATGCTCTTTGTAACATAGCTACGAAGTACGTGGGGTTTTCAGCCACACTGTAATATTTTTATAGCCCCGCAGTCACCATCTATTCCATATACACAAACATCCGCGTACCCAGAAAATAATTGTGGATAATTCAATGTTCAGATTCGATAATGGATGCTCAAATAAATATGAGAATTCCAAGCAAATTTGTGCAAATGAAAAAAGATTTCCTCTGACATAATGGCATGGTGCAAGGCTGTGTGTAATGAGCTGTAATTTGTCTGGAAGAGCATTTTAAAGGGGTTGATCCACCCACTGGAAGGCCAGCAGCCGCTCCAACTCCTGCAGCAGCCAGCCGGCCTGCCTCGTCTCAGAGGAAATTACACCCCAAGCAGGCCAAATTTCTGACAACTTCCATAAATTATTTCAGATTTTCATATTTCAAATTTCATCTGCATTCATCATGTGAGTTTGACTGGGGAAAAATGTCTAGGAGGGGCTCTGCTAGCATTCAATGCAGCAGTCCCAGGAGCCTGCCCTGGGACTAGATAATTTAATTTCGTTTTGATTAGATTATTCTTGCTGCAGTCTACTGCCAATCTGAAGTATTGTGCCTTCTCTTCTACTTAACCTTCCTGCCCCATGCCTGCTCCAGCCTGCATGCAGCTCTCTGTATTGCAGAATATATTTGAACAATCAAAGTTAGGAGTTATTATTTTGCTTCCCATTGTCCATCCTTATAAAAGCACACATCTTTCACGGGGCTCCCTCTTCCCAGAAATCAGATTACTTCTTTTTTTTAGTTTGTAATATTGTTTACCATTTTCAGTGGAAAGTGCCCTGTAATTTAGGTGGAAAATCTAAAATCATTACTAAATCTCGGGATGATGCAATAGCCCATAAATGAAGATCATCTTTAAAACAACTCTAATCATCACTGGGCGATACACAAGAGACTGAAAACAGGTAAATAATGAATACGCCCATCCATTAAACTAAAAATCTATTGTAAACCAAAGTTATTGTTCAACCCTTTACCTAATGGTCAATGAAGAAAACCCTCTGTAATCGGTCTTCAAAAGTAGGACAAACTGTTGTAAACGTGCAAACGCAGGGGCACGATGAACTTATAAAAAATACTGGCGTGATAACAAAATAATCGGGGAGACACACTGAGTAAGGTTCTTAAAAATTCCCCTAAATTAAATTTGAATACATGAAATGACGATTAACAGTAAACACAGACCAGGGGTACCTTGAAATGCATAATCACCATTTCCTCCTATTTTTAGAAAATGACTGTATTTATGTAAGATTCAATAACCAAGGAACACCAAAAGTGCTTGTCGCTGACTAAGTTAGAGGCGGGATTATTAGAAACATAGATAAATAAACAAAGCTAATGTTGCTCTTTAAGTAATATCTATCGCTTCCGTTTATTGAGTTATTTCTTTAAACAATATAAGTTTTTCTGATACTATGTGTCTGAACTGAGGACTTCAGCTTCTTTATTGTTCTCCATTTTGATGAAAAAAATTGAATTGGGGTCTGTTATATTGAATTTTGTTCAGTAAATATACTGAAATCATATTTTTGTTAGAAACTATCAATAAATCCAGTATGAGAAAAGTAATAAGATACAAATATGAACAGGACCTTTGCAAAGGAAATATTACAAAGAGAGTGCGCCCAGAAAATATATTAGGGAATGTGTTTTTTCCCTTGCGCTAGGAGAAAATACAGAAAGAAGGACATGAAACTGTGTTATTTTTAATACAGATTCCGTGCTTGAAATAAAAACAATTCTAACCGCTCTATCACATGGTTCAATAAAATCATTTTTCCAGTATTGCCGTTAAAAAAGTACAGTAGGAACACACATCTTTTTTTCTACATCCAGATAACTTACGAAAAAGATACCACACTTGATAAATAATTATGACTTCCCAGATTATGAAAATCCTAAATGTTTTGCTATCCATGTTTTATATGCCCATGAGGTATCTAAGTCTCCATTACTTCTTAAAATCAACTTTATAGCATATGTGGCAAAATCATTTATGTTCAGAACTCCATTATATTCCGTCAGTAATATCCTAGGAAAAAAGGTACAAAGATTTAATCGAATCTAATTTAGTATGGATAAATCTCTTGAGGCAATAGACAGTTTTGTTCTCTCTGGTTTTTGGAGATGTTGGAGGTCAAGAGAAAAACTGTGAACATGGTGAATGTTATCCACACACACCCCCCCAACTTGTTTAATTGAATTAAAACTGTGGGAAAGGGAAGGACCCTGTAAACTAAACTGTCTTGAGGCAACTTCACTCTGTGAAGAATCATAATTTACTTAGTAATCCCTTGCTCTCCTATGAAGTGAGACACTGAGTGTTGGTCACTTGGGGTGCTAAAACTTGCCATGGTGTCCTCACTTTTTTTAAAGTTTATTTATCTTAAAGTAATCTCTACACCCAACATGGGGCTCAAACTCATGACCCAGAGACCAAGAGTCACATGCCCTCCCCACTGAGCCAGCCAGGCACCCCAGTGTCTTTGTTTTTATATGTCAACCTGGAAACAAGCAGCTTAAACCCAGAAATCTTGAATGACATTCACTATTAGGTTAGATCTTTGAACTTGGATATTAGTGGCAGTTGTTAAATAAGTCTCCAATAAATAAAATGTGGAAAGGAAAAAAATTGTGTTTCAGTATTTGCAGCTTGTCTTAAGGTTCTAAAACTGGTTCTAATAAAATTAAATGTGTGCATTTTTGAACTTCTATCTAATCACTCTCTTGAAAATCTTTGTGACTTAATGTTGAAGCCACTGTGCCATTTGGCAACGAGGACTGGCAATTAAGCTTTTTGTACCCAGTATTCAAATTTGAGAATGTCACTTTATTACTTTGATTTTTAATTATGGACCATGTCAGCAGAAAGCCTTCCATTGAGTGCAGTAAAAGAAAAAAACCCAACCTTCTTTCCTGGAAATGGCAGTCAATGAAGAGAAAAGCAGCATTCCTAGAAATGTCTAATTTATGACTGGAGCGAGAGGCTCCTGTGGGCCATCATAAAGGTAGTTTTAAACAAGGATGGAGACTTGGGGGAATATTCATATGGCTGGGCCTTTGGCAGCCGAGTGTTGGCTTCGCATGCCCAGGCGTAGCCTAACCACTTCAAACCTTGTAAGCTGAGCTCTTGAAGAAATGCAATTAATTATGTATCTACGCGTACAAGGGCTAACTTACCATTTTTGATAGAACGATTTTGTGTTGCTCTAAAGAAAATTTAAAGCCTTATTGTGACAGGCCATTGTCCCAAGGTAGGAGCCTTCCAGGTTTCAGTTAAAAATTTTAATCTCCCTTCCCCCGCACCCTCCCATAATTTAGATGTTGCTGCATTGCCTACATTGCATAACTCCAGGGTCCCCCATTCGTACTATATGCCATGGAGTTGTGCTCTTCTCATTTTCATAAAATACAGTGGGAATAGCGCCCCCTAGTGTTGTGGAACTCAGAGGCTCCTGTGAAAGCCGTTAGTGCATGGTCTCTGTTACTGTTTCTTTCTGCAGAGGAGAGAAGCCAGAAATGGAAAGAGAGAAAGGAACCATTGGGTTCCATTTTGTCCTCCCGCAAGAACAGCTCCTAACTTCCTCTTCCACTCCATGTGGACTTTTCCAATATGGAGAAATACTTATGACCTGTCCAGATCTGCACAGATGAGGGAGGGGGAGTATGGGAGGCTAGCCTGGCTGCATTCAGAGGTGATCTCTCATTTCCACCTCTTACTCCTACCTTAGGTTGCTAAATCAGGCATTTCTCCGCTTGTCTGAGTGGCAGGGCTGCATTGGAGATGAGCCCCAGTAGCCGAATGGACACCAAAGTATCCTCTTGGGAATCAAAGAGAGGCTTTCTCACCTTCAGAGAGATGTGTTTAGGCCAGAAAAACCTGGTTTCTCTCATGGAGGTTTGGACTCCTCGTAGAATTAGCTGATTATTTGAAAAGATTGTTACCTAAGGAAATGTGACGACTAACTTGAAGCCCAAATCCATTGTGCTTAAACCTCTAGTTACAAAAAGAGGCCATACGGCAAAAAGCTTGGGTGGTGGGTCAGAAGAATCAGCCTTCTTGGGATTTACTTTCCTCATCTGTACAATGGTGACTGGATGAGATTATGCCTTGAGTTGTGAAATGTGTTGAGAGTAACTTGAAATAAATAATAGTCAAAGTGTAGAAGTTCGTGACTTTTAATTTTACCTTAAAATTAAGTTAGAACAATTTTGCATTCGTGTACTCTTGATTTTGCTTTCTTAAATAGTGGAGGCATCATAATGAATTACAGCCAATGTCCTGGGAATGGAACTCTGTCAGCCGTGAGAGTATCATTTGCTGAGAAGGTGGCAGTGAGAACATAGTTGATAACTGCTAAACCAGAAGACCTCTAAGGCATCTTCCATCGGTGTGTGACATCAGTGTGACCATCGGTGGGCATACGTCGGTTCGTAGACACACCTGTAAATTCGGTAACTCCCTCTTGGGTATTTCCCTGCTCTTTGCTTTTTTGGCCTTTCACTTGCCCTTCGCACATACCTCTATGCCATCCCTTCTGTCTCTACCCTCAGCCTACACTTGCCTTTGCCTCTTTCTTTCCTCAAAATGAAATTGGCCAATTGTCTGTGGTATATTCCAGGCCAGTTTTGTGAGCCGTCGTTCCCGTAACCCTGATAGTGCTCAAGGTTCTTGTGGATAGTCCTTGCCCAGGTGTTTGAAATGTAATAGTTCAGGGTGATTTTATATCGTATCAGACTCTTAACTTGCATATGACAGTTGTGGTTCTGGGATTTTATTGCTCAGGACTAAGCTAAAGTAGGAATATGAATTTTTTTTAAGATTTTATTTATTTATTTGACAGAGAGAGAGAGACCCCAGCAAGAGAGGGAACACAGCAGGGGGAGTGGGAGAAGAAGCAGGCTCCCAGCGGAGGAGCCTGATGTGGGGCTCGATCCCAGAACGCCGGAATCACGCCCTGAGCCGAAGGCAGACGCTTAACGACTGAGCCACCCAGGCACCCCGGAATATGCATTTTCTAAAAATAAGTCGCTTTAAATAAAATATTGAGTATGTCATAGTGTAATGATACCACACGATGTGGAAGATATCATGAAAGTGGTACATCAGGGACTGAAGTTGGGAAACATGTGGATAGATTAATTTTTGTTAAAGAAATAGAAAATTATTTAGTAAGCTTTATTCCCACCCCCAAGTAACAGCAAAGCGCAAAATAACAGTGGCCTTGAGTGGCAGAAATGGAAACTATTTGCTGTGGAAACTCCAATAATATTATGGATATTCTATTTAACTTTGTGTGGTAATTCCAGTGTTGCTGTCTGCTGTGTCTGCTAGCTCTTGCTCACGGTGTCTTGAACTTGTGTGTTCTATGATTGATTTTCTTTTTCTTTCTTTCTTTCCCTTTCCTTTCCTTTTCTTTTTTCCTTCCTTTTCTACTGTGACCACTTATTCCTTTGGTAATTTCTTGGAAATTTCTTTCTTTCTTTTTTTTTTTTTAAGATTTTATTTATTTTTTTGACAGAGAGAGAGAGACAGACAGCGAGAGAGGGAACACAGGCAGGGAGAGTGGGAGAGGAAGAAGCAGGTTCCCAGCGGAGGAGCCCGATGGGGCTCGATCCCAGGACTCTGGGATCACGCCCTGAGCCGAAGGCAGACACTTAACGACTGAGCCACCCAGGCACCCCTGGAAATTTCTTTGAGGTCTGGTTTGAAGGACAATTTTTCCTTTTCCCCTCCTTAGTTTCCTTGGGTGAACTGCTCATTCAGAACTACTTTAAACTAAATTCTGGGCTTGAAGTTTTTCAGACCTCTAAGGTAATAGGAATTTGAGCTACAAATCATTATGAGGGCCAGCTTTTGGTTATGAATGATCAGTGGGGATTTCTCCCTGACCTCCTCCACTCGGTGCCAAGGTTCACGAAAGGCACTTTTCTCACTCTTCTCTTCGAGAATAAGTTTATTTCTAGTTCCCTCTCACTTGGGCACTTTGTCTCTCATCCCCCATGTCTCATAAGGCCATGAATTTCCAAGCCCCAAATCATGTGGGCTCAGCAAATGCTTCCTGGGGAAGTTCACTTCAGGACCCTAAATATTTTTCTGGATTCTTGCTTTATTAGTTAATTTTGGCCTCTGAATACTCCTTACTTATTTTACTTATTGATATATTTAAAATTTTAAAAAACTATAAAAGAATGCTCACAGGTGGTTGGGGGACGTAACTTGGTGTAACCACCTTGAAAGACCCTTTGGCAGCGTGTACTAAGGCGAAACCTACGTGCATCTTATGACCCAACAGCTGCATTTTTAGAGATACACCCTATAGAAATACAGATGCAAATCCTCCACCAAACACTTGTAAGAATGCTCATTGCAGTCTTATTCGTGATAGCCTTAAACCTAGGAAGTATACAAACCCTCATCAATGGGAGAATGGCCAGTTAACGGGCATATTTATCCTTTGTTTAGTATTAACACCACTCTCCAGAGCTTGGGAATGAACAAACAGGCAATAACGTGAACGTATCTCACAAGCATAACTAAACAATCTAGACGCAACAGAGAACAGACAGTGTGATTTCACGTACACGAAAATTCAAAATCAGCAAATTGGTCTATGCTGTTGGAGGTCACAGTGGTGGCTACTCTCGGAGGATTAGAAACTGGAAGGAGCACAAGAGAATTGTCTTCGAGGCTGACAACTTAGTTCTTATCCTGGCTGCCGGTTACACAGATCAGTTTGTGAAAATTCATCTGTACACCTGAGATATCTGCGTTTTCCTAAATACGTATTATACTTTTCTGAATGGGATAAATACTTTACAGGTCATTTTGAATTCTTTCTAGTGGGAGGAGTGGTCAGACAGTTGGCCGTCCTGCAGGTAATGAGACGTGGTCTTTCTGGCTGGCCGTTGCCTGTCCAGCATCTAGCACAACCCTCCACCCATAGGAAGTGCTCAATATATATTTATAGAAGTCACGCAATTGGAGCTTATTTTTAGAAATTAATTAATTAATTATTTTTCAAGAGTTATTTAGTTATTTTAGAGAGAGTGGGGAGGAGCAGAGGGAGAGGGAGAGAAGCAGATTCCCTGTTGAGTGGGGGACCTGACGGGGGGCTCCATCTCACCACCCCAAGGTCATGACCTGAGCCGAAATCAAGAGAGGGCCACTCCACAGACTGCGCCACCCAGGTGCCCCTGGAGTTTAGTTTTTTTAAACACATAATTACCACTTGACCAGATTTCTTTATCTAAAAAAAAAAAAAAGAAGAAGAAGAGGAAGAAGAAGAAATGACTGATATACGCCTTTAGAAGTACAATGGCTTATTGGAAAAAATGTGGGCCGAACAGATTATACTACTTGATTCATTCTCAGAAAGTTATGGGATAAGCGAGGAAGGCTCAAATCAGTTCTGTTTAAAAGAGAACAGAACCCTCCTCCAATTGGGTATGGATGGAAGGAATTCTTCAGTAAGTTCTTTTTACTGTGGATGTTTTGCCCTTTGAGATGTCAGTTCCTTGAACAAAGAGTAAAAGTAATTCCCCTAATGGGAAGAAACGGAAAAAAGAGTCTTCAGAAAAGTTCAAATTATATTTAGACAAGAAGGGCATTTGCTTGAGGGAGTTAAAGCTTGTAACAGAAAATGGTACAGCTCTGCAGAGAAACCTTAGGAAGGAGCTGTGTGACCTTGACCAGCCTCCCATCCTCTCTGTTTCCAGTTTTCTCGTTCGTAAAACAAGCAACAAGCACTAGGTTTCTTTCAAAACTAAACTTCTGGAACTGTGCAATTTCATCTTATTATAGGAAACACTGGCTCAAATTGCTTCAAAAATATGAATTTTGAATCATTGAAAAGGAAAGGTGGTTTTGTTAACTGTAAAGTAAAAAAATACAATATGATTTACAGTAAATTTTATGTTGTTTAGTAGAAGCCTTTCAAAGGGGTTTGATTAAAGATTAAAGAGGATTTGTAACTAGAATATTAATTTTTTAAAGGATTTTATTTATTTATTTGAGAGAGAGAGGGTGTGTGCATGCAGGAGCACACAAAAGTGGGGGAGGGCAGAGGGAGAAGCAGGCTCCCCACTGAGCAGGGAGGCTGCTGGGGATGGGGGGGCGGGTGCCAGTCCCAGGACGCTGGGATCATGACCTGAGCTGAAGGCAGACGCTTAACCGCTTAACCGACTGAGCCACCCAGGCGCCCCCTGAGGAAAATTTAAACAATTAATATAATAGGGGCACCTGGGTGGCTCAGTCGGTTAAGCATCTGCCTTCAGCTCAGGTCATGATCCCAGGGTCCTGGGATCGAGCCCCATGTTGGGCTTCCTGCTCAGGGGGGAGTCTGCTTCTCCCTCTCTCTGCCCCTCTCCGCCTCGTGCCCTCTCTCTCAAATAAATAAATAAAATCTTTTTAAAAAATAAACTTTCCTCAGCATTTTGGTGGGTGCCATCGTGGCAGAGACCGGCTAGCCATCCACGGAGCCCATTTCCTCTTCCTGGGCACACAGCTAGGCTCTGCCTCCGGTCAGGCAGGGTCGTATGTGTTCTGGCTGATGGAGCATTAGCAGAAGTGGTACGAACCACTTTTAGGCCGGCCGTGAACGCCTCATACCCAGGGTTCTCTAGGTTCTTCCCCTTCATCTGAAGCGTCATGACCTCAGAATCCACATGTTGACCATAACAGGGCCACAGGGGGAAGGGATTCTGGCCCTGAATTGTCACTTGGAGGAGAGCTGCTGAAACACCTGTTGTGTTCTTTCCACGAGCAGGAAATAATTATCTGTTGTGTCTGATTGATTATATAGTTTGAGCTTGCAACTATTAATGTATATTGGCTAAACAAACTCTCACAAAATGTGTCTTAAAAAGAGAAACTGCAGATTGATGAGAATACTAATTCTCCATTTATAAAAACTCCTTGAGCTGTACACTCACAATATCTGACTTTTTTCTGAATAAACACACTTTTCTAAAAGGGAAAAAAAACTTTAAGTTAAATTTCTGACGTTCACAAGCAAAACAATAAGAAAACGGCAGAGCTGACATTTATATTTCTATAAAGAACAGATTCTCTAACAAGATAAAGTATTGCCCTCCCCACATTCTCCAGGAACTGGCCCAGTGGTTATAATATTGGCATTAGGAAGACAGCAGAGTCTGGTGGAAAGGCCAGGGACTTTGAATTCAATTAGGTTGAGTTCAAGTCCTGGTTTTACCACCCAGTGCCCCAATTTTCTCATCTCTAAAATGGAGCTAATAATCTGTACCTTGTTAGGCTGTTAGTGGTAAAACATATGGCTTAAAATGTGAAATTGAGTTTGGGTCGCTTAAGAGTTGAATCCTAGCTCTGCCATGGACTGCTGGCTTGGGTGAGATATTTAAATTCTCTGGGCTTCAGTTTCTTCAGCTGGAAGATGGGGACAATGGGGACAATGGGGACAATGGGGACATACCTTGGAGAGTTTGCGAACAAAATGAGTTAATACATGCAAAGTGTTTATAGCAGAGCCTGCCACAAAAGATGTATGTAAATGTTTTATTGTTAGTGTTGCAAGGATTAACTAGAATACGGACAAAAATTTCCCCTTTGTAGACCCTCATTAAATGCAATAATGCATTGTTCAAAGATGTTTGGTAATACTTGTTTGTACATAAAAATGATACTAGTTTAGTTTGACATTTTCCACAGGCACAATATCCTATCATCCAGAAATTTCATTTTAACCCATTTCAGTTTATCCAATATGTGCTGGTCCAATGTGAAATAATTTGATTCCATTATTTAACAGGTTATTGCATTGAGAAAAAATAAAGCATATAGAAAGAAATCTGTCTTCTCCATGACCAAGAGTTGAGGGCTTATGTGTCATATTTCCCTCCTCATATTTAGTGATACACCAAGCCATATGCACTATTCTTATGGTTAAGGTCAGAGATGCTCGCCCGTGCAGCTGGGAATGATTTGATAGAATCATCCTTCTGATAGGCCAGACTGTCCTTTTTGATTGTGTCCTTTATCAGCAAAACTTTTCTAAGCATGCGCTCTTAAAATCATGTATAAATGGTATATACTTAGTATTCGTATGGAAGTATATGTACTTATATACTATACGCTACTATTCTTATATAGTATTAAATTACAATACATACACAAAAGTAAAAATTTTAGCATGATGAAATAAAGGAGATTACCTGTAGTACGAGATACATGTGATGGCTTCATAGTATCAGTAGTCATAGTATCTCAAGTCTCAATGTACACTTAGGTTGAGGGTCAGTGTTAATGAGAATATATGTTAATCCATATTTAAAATAGGATAGTTCTTGGGGCTCCTGGGCGGCACAGTTGGTTAAGCATCTGCCTTTGGCTCAGGTCATTATCTTGGGAGTCCTGGGATCAAGCCCTATGTTGGGCTCTGCGCTCAGGAGGGAGTCTGCTTGAGATTCTCTCTCCCTCTCTCTTTGGCCCTCCCCCAACCATGTGCATGCGCTTTCTTTCTCTTTCAAGTAAATAAATCTTTTTTAAAAATAGGATAATTTTTGTTAATTTTAAAATTGTTTCACTGACTGATGTCAAGCCTGAGTAGAGTGAGACCCTGAGATCAAGACCTGAGCCAAGATCAAGAATCAGGTGCTTAACTGCCCAAGCCACCCAGGTGCCCCTGAGTGGATCATCTTAAAAAAACCCAACACAACACCCCATGTTGCAGTTGGAAAGCCTTTCTAGGAGTAGAAGTAGAGTGAATGCTGCCATTTTCAAGTTGCTGGTGCTGGATTCATTAGTGTGCTCTTCAGTCCGTGATTTCACCCTTTAAGGTACATTTCCACCTTTCTAGTTCAGTTACAACTAGAATATATTATTCGTAGTCCATTAAACTGGGCGTATTGGAAATTGCAATATGCTTCAATATACCAGCAAACAATCACGGGAGGAACCCTGTGAATGCTCCTGCCCTTTTCCTGGGGGAGACCTATTAAACATAAGACTCCCTGACAGGGGGACCACATAAACGCAGCAATGCCAACCCATATTTTACATGTTACTTACATTACATTGCTGGCTTTTAAAGCTAAAAATGTAAGGACAGGCAGAAGTTGTCATATTTTCTTCTTGCATATCCAAAGGGCCACGTGGGGTCCTCACCTCAGATTGGTCTGCACGTGGCGTAGACTGCCCTCATTCATTCTCTGGCAACATCCTGGCTAGGGAAGTAGTTGAATAGTTTTCTTCCATGCCAGAGAATATTATCCTTCCGTCTTGTCTTCGGCAGATCTGAAGAAGGTTTCCTTCCTAATGGGTGAGAGAACTTTACATTCTGTAGTAAAGTACTTGTAGTTGACACCTTAGCAGTGGAGCAGGAGAAAACCCAGCCCTAGGTTTCCAAACGGACCGGGGAGGCTGGTGAGCACAGTGACCGAGAGCCTGGCCTTGGGCATGCGTCCACCCTTGATCCAAGTCCTGTCTCTACTGCTTATAATTATGTGATTTGAGGTAAGTGAATTCGTCTTAACCTCAGTTTCCCCATCTGAAAAAAGTGGTGCTACCTACTGCATATGACAGGCTGCTCTGTGTGTGTGTGTGTGTGTGGTGTGTGTGTGTGACAGAGAGAGAGAACTCAAACTACAGTTGGCTTACAAAGCACAATTTTATTCCTTTTTCATATTAAATTTCATGTACGCTGGGTTCAGAAGTCATGATCAAAGTTTCCGTTGTTGCTCTTATGTCTGATTCTAACCAGAGGAAGGAGGAACAGAAAAAGGGAAGGCACACTGCTTTTCTTTCAAGGGCATGAGTCGGAAGTTGTTTAAATCCCATTGGCCAAACCTTAGCCTCATGGCCACATTGAACTGCAAATCAGCGTGGAAAATGTAGTATTTGCTGGTAGCCATGTGCTGAGCTCCAGGTTTCTAATTACTAAAGGAAGTCAGGAAAAATGGTGATTGGGGCACAGGGAGCTGTCTCTGAACTACCCGCTTCTCAGGATAGTTGTAGGGATTACATAACACCATGTAGCACAGACATGGTGTCGTGGCTAAGCAACAAACCCAGAGATCACTATTATTATCAATCTCTCAGTCTTTCGTCTTCTCTTAAGCAAAATGAATATTGATTGATTGTTCCATTCTGTAAACAGCATTGAGTACTGAGCTTGTGTCAACAGTGTCCTGCCTATCTCAGGAGTAGTTAAGTGTGGAAACAATAGTGACATAATGGGATGGGCTTTAAAAAGTATGTATGTATATATGTCTGTGTGTGTTTATATGTTTATATTTATATATACATTTATTATTGTTACTCATTTGCAAAGAATCATTCATCTTTCATGTTGGGATTTTCTTTCTTTTATTTTTTTTAAGATTTATTTATTTCAGAGCGAGAGAGAGAAAGAGAGAGAGAGAGCACATGAACAGGGGGAGGGACAGAGGGGGAGGCAGAGGGAGACAAGCAGACTCGGGGTGAGTGGGGAGTCTGATGTGGGGCTTGATCCTAGGACCTGGAGATCATGACCCTCATGAGCCAAAATCCCAGAGTCGGATGCTCAACCACCCAGGCGCCCCTTGTGTTGGAATTTCTGAGGGCTTTGTATCACAACTAGAAAAAAGACAAAAAGAAAGGTTCTACTATTTTTACCAAGGATATGAAAAATAAATACCAGGAAATATGCTGATGATGGCGGGAGCTTGAGGGACTGGGGATGACAAGCATTAGGGCCAAAGGGAGAAGCCCTGGATTGTGGGTCCAAGCAGACCTCCTGCATTAGTCAGCTTGTGCTGTAATAACTCCCATGTTCGTGTTTCACAACCATATTTCTTACTCCCATATCTACGGGGTGACAATAGCTCTGCTTGGTTCTGCCAGGCTCTTCTCAGTTTTGCTCATGTCTTTTTTTTTTAAAGATTTTATTTATTTATTCGCCGGAGAGAGAGAGAGAGCACAAGCAGGGGGAGCAGCAGGCAGAGGGAGAAGCAGGGTACCCGCTGAGCAAGGAGCCCTAGGCAGGACTCGATCCCAGGACCCTGGGATCATGAGCCAAGCTGAAGGCAGATGCCTAACCGACTGAGCCACCCAGGTGCCCCTCATGTCTTTTCATTCTAATACGTCAGTCTAGGGCACGCTATTGGGGCAGATGGCAGGAGCTTATGAGTCAAGCTATATCATGCGATTGCATTGGAGCTTCTATTTGTTTTCTCCCAGCTTCGTTGTGATATAATTAACACATAACATTAAATAAGTTTGAGGTATACAACATGTTGATTTGACACATGTGTATATTGCAAAATGATGATCGCCATAGCACAGTAGCATTAGTTAACACTTTCATCCCATCCCATTGTTACCATCTCTTTTTTGTGGTGAGAGCATTTAAGATCTACTCCCTTAGCAACATTCCAGTATGTGATACAGTATTGTTAACCGTGCTCACCTGCTGTATATTAGATCCCCAAATTTGTTAATCTTATTAACTGGAAGTTAGTCTTTTTAAGATTCCATATATAAGTCCTATTATACAGTATCTGTCTTTCTCTGTCTGACTTACCTCACTTAGCATAGTGCCCTCAGATTTCATCCAAGTTGTTGTAAATGGCAGGATTTCCATCTTTCTCATGATTAAACACTATTGCATTGTGTGTGTGTATATACATATATATCTCCATTCACCCACTGATGGACACTTACATTGTTTCCCTATCTGGGCTGTTGTGAATGATGCTGCCGCAAACACAGGAGTGCAGATATCTCTATGAGACTGGAGCCCGTGTTTGGATATAGCATATCCACTCACATTTTATTGACTAAAGCAAGTCATATGTCCAAGTCCAATGCTAACAGCCTAGAGAAGTATTTTCCATCTTATGAGACAGCATTCCGAAGGTACGAAAGGAATAAAGAACTGTGCACAAATAATGTGGTCTACAACACCTGCTTGTGGATTGATGTGACCAAGGGGGAAGGCACTTAGTCTTCCAGAGCCTCCTCTATGAATAGGGAGAATTCTCATAGCCCCCACGACTGTATTTGTCCCATGAGATAACCCCTATAAGGCAGAGTTTCCCAATGGTATGCCACAAATGGATTATAAGAGTGGTGTGACAGTGTATTTTTCAGACCTCAGAGCAGCTGGGTGAGGCCTTGAGCTTCCAGAGCTTCCAGGCCAGGACTTCCTGCCACAAGCAGCTAGCCTGTGTGCTGGCTGCACAGAGAGCATTTTCTGCATGTCATGATATGAAAAATGTGAGGAAGCACTGGAAAGAAAAGCACCAAAATGGTGCCTGGCTCTTGGTGGAGATTTAAACCGGAGGCAATCATCAGTACTGAGAGATGGAGAGTAGACTGGGGAATTCCACATTTTGGTGAAAATGAAGGCATCAGTAGGAATCACTGAAGGAAGAGAAATTCCCCCCTCACAGCAGCCTCAAAAAATTCTACTTGATGCTTTGCTGGTTTCCTCTCTGTGACCCTATAGGGGTCATCACCCCTCCTCCCCCGCCGCAGCAATTTGAGAAATCCTGGGAAAGAGGATGCGAAGACAATGTCCAGAGCCCATGCTCTGTGTGACCAGAGTTGAAAGTTGAATCTAAAAATATGTCTTGCTATAGAACACGAATTGTGGCTGTTTCTATAGCCATTCTGCAGCTTATTACAAATCTACCCTAAAAGAAATTCCTGGAATTGTGTTCGTCTGTGAGTTGCTGGAAAGACACAGCACCCTTCTGGGTCTGGCATGTGGTCAAGGCGGCCTTGCAGTGGTTTGAAGTGGGAGCTCCCCCTGCCTCTCCGCAGCCTGAGAGCATGAAGCCAACGCTCTGGGTCTCTCCCAGTCGAACTCTATCCTGGCTGCTGAGATTCGTTTTTTCTTATGACCACAGACATGAGTTTCTCAATGTAGATCAAAAACCCAGGGCAACAGCCTGAGTCATTTGCAGATGTTGCTATCTGCCCCCTCACCCCTGCCAGCCCCCCAAAATGTCTCTGATCCTTAGGTTACTAGAGAAAGCATGTCTCCATCGCTCACAGCAATATTTTTCTATTGTTTTACTCTCATGTTTCTCTGCTACCCAGCATTGGTACGGTCAGGGCCCAGTGTCCTAAAACAAATGTAATAGTTGAGGTTAACATGGAGAACTGAAGTTTTTGAACTAGGAAAGTTGGATCCAATTTTCGTGTTATTTTGAAAACACAGCTTTAACACATAAAGTGATTCCTGTAGCATGACCAACCATGAGTTTGCTTGACCTGGATTTAACCTTCTTTTATTCTTGACTTTAACAGACAATTATTCAAAGCCTTTTACATGTGAGATGTTGGAGACAATAATACGTAAGGCCTCGTCTCTGGCCCCAAGGAGCTTACATAGTGGGAGGAGCCCGATACCTCAAGTCAACATGATTCTGAATTTCCCAGTGTCAGCAACTACTCTAGTATCTTGTACTGGATAGAAGAAAACCTCATAAGAATTCTCTGGAAATTAAACAGGACTTTAGATACACATTTTAGAAGTGTTGGCTCATGACTTATAACGAGAGTCTCTTGTTATCTTTCTGGAGAGGAAGAAAAAGCACTTGGTCAGCAGTGTTGTGAAGGGAATGGGGAAATGGACGCTCTGGTGACTGCTGCTCGAACTGAGAGGGGCCGCAATGGGCTCAGGCTTTCAGAGAAGGCAATCCGGCAATATGTAAATCCCCTACCACGGGAGATTCTTCATTGGAACATTGCACAAGGGAATGCTATGTGAACCATAAAAATGGTGCTCCAGATAAAGAATGAAATGGAATATGTTGTTGAGTGAGAAAAATGCAAAACAGTAGGCACAGTATAATTTCAATTGTGTGTGTAAGTATTTGCATGCATAGACAAAACTTGGGAAACCAATAATGTGGCTATGTTAAGGTTGTTATTTCTGAGTCTTGAGATTACAAGCGATTTTTAATTTGGAAAGTCCTTTTCAGCACTTTTTGAATCGCCTACAAAGACCATGTATTGCTATCATAATTAGAGGGGAGGGTTTGGGATTTTTGTTGGTTTTGTTTTTTAAGAAATAAAGAAAGTCTGGATCAGGTCATGCTCACTCCAGGCCTTGGGGCAGGGGCACAGAGGGGTGTGTGTGTGTGTGTGTAATTCTAAATAAAAGTATTTACATTATGTGGCAGAATTAAAAACAGAAGCTTGGTAACTGATAGGGATTCTACTAAGTAGACTTTTCCAACTAGGCTTGTTGAAGAGGTAGCTTCAATTCTTTTTATTTGTATAAGCACTGAAGTGAAAGGAAATTTAGCACACTCATGGGGAGATGAGCTCAGCTCTTCTAGACAAATCATGCTGTCTTTGGTGATTTTTCATTAGAAATTCGGAAAGAGGTGGCTGGGAGAATTGTTTGCTGGGTTGGTGTTAGAGTTAGCTCATGTCTTCCTTCACATTATTGAATTTATGGAGTTCAAGAAAGCTGATCTTTAATCTCAGATTTCTAAACAATCTTGATTGTTTTATTTTAAATACTGGCTTTTAAAAAAATCATTATGTATTTTAAACATACTTGAAAGAAACAGCAAATTATGGAAAGAGCGCCAGTCTTCTATATTGCCCTATTTTCTTCAGATCCCGCCAGTATAAGTATTATAGATACAACCGAAGCCATCTTTGAACCCCCACCCTAATTCCACTTCCCCGCCTTCTCCCTTAGAGGTAGGCACCCTAGTGATTTCAGTGGTTATCATTCTCATGTACGTTTAGTAATTTTTCTACATATTTTGCATCTGTAATCATCCAAATTTTTTCTTAAGTTTTTTTCTCAACTCTTTTGGGGGGCACATATTCTAAATTCCTGCAATTTGCTTTTTTTGGTTGTTCCTGAGATTTATCCCTGTTGGTAGATGTCACTGTAATTTATTCCTTTTGGCTGCTGTATAGTATTCCAGTGCATAAATATGCCACAATGTATTTATCTTTTCTTCCATTGAGGGACCCTTAGGTTGTTTGCAATTTTGTTTCTGTTTTTGCTATTTCCAACAAGGCTGCAGTGAATATTGATTGGTGAACTGGTATCCTTTTCTAGGGTGTAAACCCCCAAGTGGAATTGCTGGGTCACAAGCTCAGTGCATCTTCAGCCTAACTATCTATAGCCGATGGCTCTTCCAGGTGGTCTTACCAGTCTACAGTCCCACCCTGAAGGTGTGAGGGTCTTTACAAATCTTTGCAATGGTTGGTCATTCCTTTTTTTTTTTTTTTTTAAGATTTTATTTATTTATTTGACAGAAAAAAGTGGAGAGCACAAGCAGGGGGAGAGGCAGAGGGAGAGGGAGAAGCAGACTCCCTGCTGAGCAGGGAGCCTGACACGGGGTTCGATCCCAAGACCCTGGGATCATGACCAGAGCCGAAGGCAGACGCCTAGCCAACTGAGCGCCCCAATGGTAGGTCATTCCTTAAATTTTTGCCAAGGGCATGAAATGGTTTCTCATTGTTGTTTAATCTGAAGTCCCTAATTAATACTGAGGCTGACCATCTTTCTATATATTTATTAGCTATTGAGATGTCTATTAGTGATATTTTATATTCTTTGATTACTTTCTTAGTGAGTTGTTAGTCTTTTTCTTCTTGGTTTATTCTCAGCTTTAAATAAATAAGAAAAAGAAATCCATCTATCCTCATAAAATACTTTTGAGTGAAAATTGGGTGCTAGATGCTATGAAAGGAGCATGAAAAATGCATAGTCTCTTATATACAAATGCTTGATTTATACTATTTTTGGTGATAAGAAGAGAAAGCTTCTTTAACCTGACATAAGCGTTGTATTAGGATGAACCTTTACTTCATTTACATTTTTGTTCTTAAGGTTCATAGCAGACAATTCCTAATAATAATACAAAATTATGTGGTTACAATTATTGCTGTGTTGCCCCTTAATTGTCAAAATGAAGCACACATTCTAGAGTCTCGAAAATAAAGGAAGATGGCCATGCTCCCCCAAGGTTATCTTGCACTCATTATGCAGCGGCACATGTGGGGTGGTCAGGGGTACGCAGAGAATGACTAATGCATTAATAAGGCTTACATGTACCTCCCACCCCCCATAATTGCATTCCTTTCATTAGCTTTTACCCAGCTGGTCTGAGTTGCACAAACAAAATATTGTATAAGATCAGCCCATTGATGGTAAATTCGGAACAATTTTTGTAAAACTTGCCAAGTTACATACTGACCCCAGGGTCTTTAAACCAGCCAAAAAAATGTTAAGCAAAAACTGAATTAAATCTATTATCACAAATTTGTGCCCCATAATCTGATGAGACTTCCAGATGTCCAGCCCGAGACCATCTGCTGAGTGTCTGTGGGCACACACTCCCGAAACATGTGCATGGATCAGAGTCACAGATCGAGGGCTTGGAGCTCTAAAACCCTAAGCAGTTCCTGCTTATATATAAAAGCGCACAAAGAAAAACAAGTAAGAGAGGTTTTTGTTGTTGCTGTTGTTGTTGTTGTTGTGTGTGTGTTTTGTTTTGTTACTATGATTCGGCTCCATTATTTCTGTTGAATCGATCAGTTGCTTTATTCTTGGAGTCAAATAGCTTTTTCAACACAGAATAAGACAGGCTCATTTCTCTCAAAGATAATGGACTATGTGATTTCAAATATTTTAAAAAGTAACAACAAACCTTTGGGAGTTAGCTGCTAACTTAGACTTGCTAACTATTCTGAGTAGCATGTTTTGATCATCATGGTATCTCTGTATTATTTCAGGATTCTGAGAAAATAGACTCTCAGTTACATGTACAGGAGGTTTATGGGGGGGTGCTCTTGGGAACAACATTAGTGAGAAAGTGAGGGAAGCAGGATTGAGCAGGGGGAGAAGTTGGACCGAGGGGCAGTAGCAACAGAGGCCTCAGCCATTACTATGGGGAGCGTTATAGCTTGGATGGTGTGACAAGTAATTTTGTGTTGACTTGGTTAGGCTGTGGTATCCAGTTGTTTGGTCAAACACCAGGCTAAATGTTGCTGTGACAGTGTTTTTTACATGTAATAACATAAATCAGTATGTTTTCATCATAACAGATCGCCATCCAATAATGTGAGTGGGCCTCATACTATCAGTTGAACACCTTAAGAGCAAGACTGAGGTTTCCTGAAGAAGGAGTTTTTCTTAAGATTGCAACACCAAAAGCCTGCCTGAGTTTTCAGCCTGCTCGAAATTTGACCTCTGCAATATCAGCTCTCACCTGAATTTCCAGCCTGTCCTATAGATTTCAGGCTTGACAGCCTCCATTATCATGTGAGTCAAGTCCTTAAAATAAACCTCTTTTGCTGTCTGTCCAGGACCCTAGGGGGCTATGTCATGACTCTTCTATCAGCATTTGCCATAAACTATACACTGTGTCTGTTTCCATCACAGTTTCAAGAACTGTGAAGAGTCTGAAACTTTACCCTACTTGGAAGCTAACAAGTGAGGCTGCCACAGTTTCACAGATGTTGGTAGAAGACATGAAGCTCCTGGGTCAGAGAGGAAGAACAATTCATTACTCTCAGCTCTCACTAGCCAGGATATCAGCATTTTTGAACTGACTCTCTGAGCCCCAATTCCCATAAATTGTCACATCGCACCTATATCCACAGTGGGTTGTTACAGAAGAGGGAACCTGTGCGTAGGGAGCCCAAATATTTTATAATGGGCAGTAAGCATGCCTGCTCTTTCCTCCAGAGGGAAGTACTATCTTTATCGTCCAAGGCTGTTTGTTATACAAACATCCTTGAAAAGATAGTCCAGAACAAGGGCAGATAGTGCCTCACTCACAACATATACAGAAACACAAAAAACCCCTCATGGAAAATTATCTTTCAACACAGATGTCTCTGGCATATTGCCTGCCGAGTTATGTGGTCCAAATGGCACACAGGGGCCTGGGCCTACTTCAGAGCCCTGTCCTGCTCTGGGCTCTACCAAAGTTGGCAGCCTTCCATGTTGCCTGGTCAACTAATTGGGGTAATACTCATACATGTAGAATATACTTCTTCTAGAACCCCAAGATGCATGAGGTTTTCTTCCCAGAGGTGGAGGTAAAAGAGACACACTTTGGAGAGTATGTACCCATATGTCCTAGATTACTGGACTCATAAAATTTTTTAATGTGTTAGGCTTCTGAATCTTCACAAGGTTTATCTTTGACTTTCTGGAATACATGGCTCTTATGAAAGCCTCCACCATACTTGCTACTTCCTGCTTATCCAGTCTGATGAACATCATGCCATTGATATAGTGGACCAGTCTGATGCTTTGTGGTATTTAAAGGTGGTCCAGATCCCTTTGGAATATATTATAACGCAGTGCAGAAGAGTTAATATAGCTGGGGACAGATCTATAAAAATATACTCTTATCCAGCCTTTGTGTACGCAAATAGGTTTCGATCCCCTTCCTTGTATGGTTGGAAAAGAATGCTCCAGCAAGGTACCACATTTGGTACAACAGCTGTAATGGGGCTCCAGTTTGCAGTTGTCCACTATTGTCCTCCAGGATCCATCTGGTTTTTATAGGGACCTGACTGGTAGGTCTGAAGGTATCACTAATCTCTACCATTCTTCCTGGGATATGAAATTGTTGTCATGCTTTATTTTGGTTGGGTGAGCCAGTTTCAGAGGCTTCCATGTATCTTTCTCAGCTATGACAGCTTTTATATCACTGGCTAAGTAACCCATATAGAACTCTGCCAATTACCAAGTATGCCCGTTGCATGTATACATTTGGGGGCCAGGGAAATGATCATCAGATGAGTCTGTGGACTTGTTGGACTGAGTAATCAAACCTAGGCCTAACTTACTTGGCTCCTATGTGCTCCCACTGTAACAGGGCACTCCTTACAATGTTTCAGATCCCCAGGGATGGTCCACAAAATCTGGACCTTTGTCGAACAGTCATCAAGAATCTTGATTTTTATCTTTACTCACTGTATGGTTACAAGAGTAAATGGTCATAGGTCCCTTTGGGTAAGGACCAAAGGAAACATTACTGGATAAGCTTACTGTATATTCTGTTACCAGGCCTTTTCTCATGGAACCTATGTCTTCTTTAGTCAATGAGTTCTGGATCTGAGATCAGGCAGGTGATCATGAGTAAATATCAGGGCAGCTGCCCTTAGTCTTCTTTTTTTTTTTTTTTCTTTTTTTTTTTTTTTTTTTTTTTTTTTTTAAAATTTTTTTTTTTTTTTTTTACAAAAAAAAANAGCGAGAGAGGGAACACAAGCAGGGGGAGTGGGAGAGGAAGAAGCAGGCTCATAGTGGAGGAGCCTGATGTGGCTCGATCCCATAAAGCCGGGATCACGCCCTGAGCCGAAGGCAGACGCTTAACTGCTGTGCCACCCAGGCGCCCCTGCCCTTAGTCTTCTGATTATCCATCTTTGATTTCTTTTGATTTTATAAATTGAGCAAAACCCTCATGGGCTACCCATCTACCTTGCTCCTAGGTATTCTGTATTCTATCAACCATCTTTATACCTCTCTGAGGTCAGGCCATCTTTGCTGCCAATCTAACCTTGCTGCTTATTATGATAGTTGCACTCGCTTTGCTTCGGATTTTTAAGTGCCACTACCTAGCCTCTATTATTTTAGGATTCTATCACCCTCAATGTTATCGATGAGCTCAGTTCTATAACAACATGTTCTACCATCGGTCATCACCTATCTCTCAGAGATTGGCAGACTACTGCCCACGTGCCAAACCCAGCCTATTGCCTATTTTGTAAATAAAGTTTTATTGGAACACACAGACATGTTCATTTATTTACATATTGCCTATGGCTACTTTTGTGCTACAACAGCAGAATCGAGCAGTTGTGGCAGAGACCATATGGTTTGCAAAGCATAACGTATTTCTTCTCAGGCCCTTTATTACAAAAAGTTTGCTTATCTCTTCTATAGAGGACAGACAGCCATCTCAATAACGTTGGGTCTCTGTTTACTGCTGCATTGATGATTGCTTTAGCAAAGGGGATTCCTGTGGGCCTCCCCATGGAACACAGTCAGTTGGTAAGTTATTCTATCTTAGGTAGTATTTCCTCTTTTCTGAGTCTTTGATTCACTTCCCCCTGTCTTCTGCCTTCAAGTCTCTCTTCAGGGCCCCCTATTGGTAGAACCTAATAAGAACAGCTGTAGTTTATAGTCACTGAAGCAGAAAGGTATTTTGCAACAACCCAAATTCGAGTTTAGAAAGTGAGAAAAATAGGTTACTAGAGAGCCCAAGAAGCAGAATGTAAGTGGGGGGACCAGTTTAAAAAGCTTATTGTAGTAACCTAAGAAAGGTGATGGCAGTGGAGGTGGATAGAAGGAATGGATTCAAAGCACATTTGAAATGTGCTCTATGCAGAGAATAAGAGGAGGGGACTAACTAACTGGATGATGGTGGCGTCCACTGATGCCAGAAACGCTAAAAGAAGAACTTTGTGGGTGAAGAGCCTTGTGGTAGGATAGAGCTGGTCTTGAAGGACGGGCAGCGAGCAGTTGGGAAGGGCAATCCAGGATGGTGGAAAAGTCAACAAAAGAACAAGTTCAAAACAAAAAGCCCAACACCCCACAATTGTGTTCAGGGGACAGTGGGTCTGCTGGTTTGCCTGGAGAGAGGATTGGAAGAGAAAAGAGGGAGAAAGGGGGATGTAACCACAAGCTGTTGAACCCCACACAGCATGGTCCTTTCGACTTGCATTGACCATTAAATATTTAGCTTGTTATTTATTTATTTATTTATTTATTTATTTATTTATTTATTTATTTTTATTTGTTTATTTGACAGAGATAGAGACAGAGACAGCCAGCGAGAGTGGGAACACAAGCAGGGGGAGTGGGAGAGGAAGAAGCAGGCTCATAGCAGAGGAGCCTGATGTGGGGCTCGATCCCATAACGCTGAGATCACACCCTGAGCCGAAGGCAGACACTTTACCGCTGTGCCACCCAGGCGCCCCTGTTTTTCTTTTTAAAAAGTTTTGTTGAGATATTGTTCACATACATAAAATTCACCCATTTAAAATATATAATTCAATGGTTTTTAGTGGATTCACAGAGTTGTCCAACCATCAGTACAATCTAATTTTAGAATATATTCCTGACCCCCAAAAGGAACTCCATTCCCATTAGCAGTCTATCCCCATCCCTTCCTCCCACCCCCAGCTGAACTTTCTGTCCCTGTAGATTTACGTGTTCTGGACAATTCATATAGACAGAATCATACAATATGTGTTTTTGTTTCTGCCTTTTTTCATATAGCATGTTTTCAATGTTCTAAATATTTAGCTTTGAGATCATATGTATGCTCTGAGAATGTATAGCTAAAACCAGGCGGAGAATAAAGTTTGAGTTATTTCATCCAAAAAGCATATTTTTAGTTTTTCTAATACTTATTCCTTTGAATCATCTACCACAAATGAAAACATGATACAAAAAAAATAGCATTTTAAGAGCATTAAGAAAATGTTAACAAAATGGTAAGAGGAGAGGATGGGAGTTTACTTCTTGAGTTTTACTTCATCCCATATTTTGATTAAGATATTGTGTTTTGTGGGGGCGCCTGGGTGGCTCAGTCGGTTGAGCATCTAACTCTTGATTTTGGCTCAGGTCATGATCTCCGTCTCATGAAATCCAGCCCCACATCGGGCTCTGTGCTGGGTGTGGAGTCTGCTTAAGCTTCTACCTTTCCCTCTGCCTCTCCCCTGCTTGCTCACATGCTCTCTCTCTCTCTCAAAAAAAAAAAAAAAGTTGTTGCATTTTGTGAAAATCTAAGAATTTGCTCTCTAACTTTGTTAGTTTGTTCAGTCTTTATCTGGCAACTTTTGATGAGTAGATTAAGAGTCAGACTTCCTCAGTTTGATCCTGGCTCTGTCACATATTTGCTGTCACATATATTGACCCTGGGCAAGTGGCAAGTCATTCAACCCTTGTGTGTCTTAAAGTCTTATCTGTAACATGAGGATAAGAAGAGGACTTTTATAAAATCTGTATGTATGTTATAAAAATTAAATTAATTAATATAAGTAAAATATTTAGAGTAGCACCTGGAACATAGCAACACTATATTATTATCTGGTGCCTTTGACATTTATGCTTAAAGAAATCATTTGCCTGTTCCTCTTCTACCCCTTGACACATATGTGGAGGAAATGAGTAATTAGGCCAGATGGAGGAATCAAGTCTCTCTCTCTCTCTCTTTTTTTTTTTTTTTTTTTTTTTTTTACAAACTCTATTGCAGGGTGTATGCTAATGCAGTGGATACCATTCTTGCCTAACCCAATATGCACTTGCCTCCTCTTCCTTAGTGCTAGAGTTTGAATTCCAGACTTGGACAAAAGACTGCATTTCCAAATCTCTCTTGCAGCTAGGTACGACTTTATGACTACATTCTAGATGGTGAGATAAATGGAATTGTTGTGGGGACTTTCGAGCTGCCTCAGATTGTAGGGGCCTTTTGTCCTTCTGTCTTCCTGTTCTCTAACCTTCAATTCCATGTGATGGCGGCAGCTCCAGCAACCATCTTAGATCAAGACGGTGGAAGCCATATTGTGAGAATAGCTGCAGAGACAGGAGCCTGTGTTTCTGAAGACAGATTAGAACTCCCATCTGTACCAGTCTCATACTGTTTGACTCCAGAATTCTTTAACATGAGTGTGAAATCATCTTTTTCCTGGGTAAGTCACTGTAATTTTGCTTGTTTGAAATCTGCTCTAAGCAGCCAACCTGTCCTAACTCATAGTTTCTGTGCTCATTAATTAATTGATTCCTTATTCATTCAAATGTTTATTGAGTCCCTACTCTGTGGTAGGTCCTGAAGAGCAAAAGAAACCTCTTGAAATATTTCCTTCTTCAGGTTGCTGTTCTCATGGAGATGAATTGTGGCTCCTACAAACCCAAAGGGAATATTATACAAAATGATTATGTTTGTGTTAAAGTATCTTCCTGGTTTTAAAAATGCAGCCTTCTAATGATCTGAAAATCACAAGTTCAGAGAAAAGAATGAAGATGCACTGGAAGGACCGTTGGTGATGTAATTGTGGGATGCGGAGAGTTCTAGAAATTTGTTTTGATTTTGCTCCCTGCTCCTTGGCTCTGAATTCTTCCCTGCCTTCAGCCTTTTGTTGAAGATGACATAGTCTCACTCTCACCAGCCGCAAGGGAGTTGTCCTTTGTCTCTACAACCACGAAAGTTCCCATAAAGCCTTCCATCTTTAAGATGCAGGGGAAGCAGAAGCAAAAGCAGACAAGGGAGTTGTGATGACAATAATCATACACTGCATCTTCAAAATAAAAATCACCAGATAATCCAGTCTGCACACAGTTATCTCATGACTGGTCAGGCTGCAGTTAACGGACGTATTTAGGTTAGGTCTGTCAATGCGAAAAGAAACTGAGTGTTGAAGTTACAAAGCTTCAGGAACTCAGTAAATATTTCTTGAGCATCAACTACAGACTTGGCATCAGGGATGGGGGGACAGCAGCAAAATCAGAACGGTCCCTGTCCTCTTGTCGCTTAGAGTTTCCCACAGCCCCCTACCTTTACCCGATGAGAATCATTCACATTCCCACCCCATCTTTACTTCAAACATGTGCGTGAATCATATGGAATTGGACCCTTAACACTAAGGTACAAGTAAAAGTGCCTCAATTCAAATTTTTTTTTAAAGATTTTATTTATTTATTTGACAGAGACAGCCAACGAGAGAGGGAACACAAGCAGGGGGAGTGGGAGAGGAAGAAGCAGGCTTCCAGCGGAGGAGCCTGATGCGGGGCTCGATCTCAGAACGCCGGGATCACACCCTGAGCAGAAGGCAGATGCTTAATGACTGCGCTACCCAGGCGCCCCTCAATTCAACTTTTGACCCAGTGTAGACTCACTCTTAGAAATATAACAAATTTAGGGGTGCCTGGCTGGCTCAGTCCATGGAGCATGAGACTCTTGATCTCAGGGTCATGAGTTCGAACACCACGTTGGGGGTAGAGATGACTTTTAAAAAAATGACGGATTTATTTTTCCCAAGAATGCTCCCATCCTATTGTATGCAAGCCGTGTTATACCTAAGTCTTAGGGGAATATGACAGAGATAAGATGTGAGCCGTCCTTGGAGAGTTCTGTACAATAAACATTTATTTACCTCTCCAGGAAACCACTCTTCCCATGTAAATTAAATCCAGTGTGTCTCTGGGGCAGACACTCAGTATCCTTTTTCTCCCCTGTACCTTCAGAGCAGCCTCACCTATTCAATGTAAATCATATTTACAAGGCAGGTTTTGTTGTTGTTGTTGTTGTTATTGGTTATTTTGTTTTTCAATATCTGGAGTATAATTGAGATAAAATGTGGGTCACTGAATAAAAGAGACTTGTATTGTTCCTTCAACAAGCAGCCCTTTGATCTATTTAAATTCATCAATAATAGATTAAGCACATTACCATTTTATCCATTTTCCACAACCTCAAATCAGTTTGAAACTCAAAAAAAAAAAAAAAACCTCAACAAAACCCTCTATAACTATATTCGTATGTTTGTATGTCTTTCAAATAGTACGAATTTGACAGGTTGGCATTTGTTTCGAATTCTGATATGAGGGGAAACCATGTTTCATTGATGTGATAAAAACAAAGAGAAGTCGCCAAATTAAAAGGGCTTGCTTCTCTTTTAAGGAAAAAAGACTGGACGTAATATCAACAGTTGTATTTTTCAGTTCACTTTGTTTCTCGTTCTCCCTCCCTGACACCAATCTAATTTACTTTTGCATTAAATAATTCAGCTCCTTTCCCTTTGTAACGGGGTGTATTTGGGGAGATGAAGACAAACTGCTTAGACCTTGAAAACCACATGGGCTCCTCGGGTAGATGGCATCTCGAGGACTCAGAACTCCCTCTACGTTCTATAGGGAAAAAACAGAGCCAGGTGCATTTCTTCCCAAATCAAATTAGCTGCAAGATGCCACATCCAATTGTGGCAAATTGATGTGAGAGTTTGTGATGTCTGCAGCCGCTCTTCCAGCAAAGGTCACCACGAAAAGACACAGACTCCGGGCGGGGGGGTGCAAGCAACTTGGGCTCAAGCCGCTCTGACAATAGCAGGGAAGATGTAAAATGCAATCAGCTTTTTGAAAATTGCAAGAGAATCCAGTTGTAAGTATGTATTCTAATTGGATTTACTGTGCCATCATTTACCTCTTTAAGGATGTTAACATAACATTATGGTTAATTGAAAAAATGGGTAGTTAACTATTCAGGAGAGACTCTCCAGCCCCCCGTATGAGCCACGGTCTAATCAGGCACAAAATATAGGGTGCCCTAATCACATCGCCAGTTTTCACATTTCTTAAATAAAATTTACTTATTTACCACCGAAAATTAACTAAAAATGTTGCCATGTGACAAATTTGCCCATCTTGATAGTTGTTTTTAAAGATCTCCCCTGACATTAACAAGTTTACATCATGCTTTATGACATTTAATTAGTCATATTTTATTTAATTAGCATGGTAAGACATCTAAAGCAATTCAAATGTTTTCTGAAATGCCCAAACAGGAGACAGCAGTCCCATACATTATAAGAGACCAGGCAAATATCTGCTCAACCGCTCCCCCCACGGTCTGCCCTTTTGGCCAGATCTGGCAGGCTGCCCTAGCTGAGAAATGGGACTATTTTAAGATTTCAACAAACTGTCTCCAGACCCTCATCAAAATCTGGCTATAAAGTGCACGTACTTTCCCAAGCCAATTTAACCCAGGACATGTCTCTGCTCGAAGGTAAAAATAAAGTTATCTACCTCATCTGGTGGGATCCTAGTAGAACTGAATTTAGTAAATTGTGAATGGATAAGTAAGTACATTATCTTGGAGGAGCTCGTTTTATGCAACTGCAATCCTTTCCTCTCACAACTTTCTTCTCAATTCCTCACATGCTTTCTTTTCACAACTACCGATGATTTTCAGAGCGCCTAGACTCTGCTGTAAATGCAAGTCTTGAAGGGATTGAACATGGACTGAGCACGTCTTACGTGCCAGGTGTCATGCGAAACAAGCTCTGGCCTTCATTCTTCCCCACCTCCTGGGGGGGAGGGGCCGCTCTCACTCCCATTTGTCAGATGCATGCTGGAATCAAGGCTCAGAGATGCTTCCTAACAGTTGGCAAATAAGGGACAAAGCTAGGGGTCAAATCCAGAGCTTCCCGGAGTAGATTGGGCCCCCTGCCAAATATCGCCCTGCCCCTGAGGGCGGGTTTGTGCTCAAAGGCAACTAACTCCTCAGCCACATTCACAGCCGGGCTGCTCTCCTCCGGATCCAAGGGGTGAGCCCTCACCTTGTCCATGTCTCAGCCTAACTCCTTCGTGGTTCCTTGCGGCTGCTTCTGCTCCTTTAAAAATATATAACTCCAAACAATTCAAACACTACGGAACATCCGGAATGAAAAGTGCCCCCCAAACCCACAATGGGGTGTTTATCTCTAATTCTAGAATCTAAATTCTGCTTCCTTCATACTGTAGCCTGGTAATAAAGCCGAGTCACCCATCCTGCCCCGGTTTGCCTCGTTGTAAGATTTCATTTGAATGCTGCTGTGACCCTGAATGGTGCCTCCAAACTTAATGGATTTTTTCTGCACAGACAGAAGTGAGTTCAACTTTTTAAACTCCAGTGAGGAAAAAAAGTACCTTTGTTTTATGCAGGTGAGTCTGAATTAAGGGGGCAGTGATAGGAGAAGATTCGGAAATCTGCTCTGCCTTTACCTCGACCACACAAAAGCCTCAGGGGGATCTTTTAAAAAAATGCCCACACAAATCTGTTTCAGATTTGGATTCCTTCTATTTGAAAGTGAGATAAATGTAACTGTAAAGCATTTAACTTAAATATTCCAAAGGATACGTGCTCCCCCCCCCCCCGTATGTGTGGTCGCTCCCACCATTTCCAAACTACCCCCCCTCCACCAAATAGGGGATGCAGATGTAGGTTTTATGCTAAAATAGCAGAGCTCTAAGTGCATTAAGAAAATCATTGCAATATAGCCTTTACTAATGCAGACGACTTTTAAAATGAAACAAGGCAGCTACAATGGCAGAGGCGCCACAGATTGAATAAATATCACTTAGGCAATTACCAATTATCCATGCTAATGAAGAATGAGGCAAAGCCCTGATAAATTAAAACCCCAAATAAAACGAATGTTGGTTTAACCAATGATTCTTCTCCTTTTGCAACAGAGTCTAAGGAACAGCTATAAAAAGACTGATCTGAATTTTACTTCCTTGCCCTTCCTCCACCTGCCCACCCTCTGACTGTGCTCTGATGGGCAGGAAACCGGTCAAAGGGCAGACAGCTGGAGGGAACTCAAAGGGAATAGGGGGGACCCACAGAGTGGAGAATCTGCCCCTAGATAATTGAGAGTTGATTGGATACACAATGGCCTCCTATTGTCCACTTCTCATTTTGGATAAGGGGCCAAAGCCAAGCCTGACATAAGTAGCTCTTTCCTGGACCTTCCTCTCCTGGGCCAGCTGTGAGCATTCATGGGTGACAGCCGTGTTTGGCACATTCCTTGCTTCACTCCTCTCCCCTCTGAGTCCTCAGAGATTGAGCTAGAAAACTCTGGCCATACCAGAAGCTTGGTTCTTGCCCTTTTGCATAAGCTCAGTCTGGGTCAGAGACTGGAAAGGACTGAAGAGGGCTGCAGAGAAATATTTTCTGCTGATTTGATACCTGGAGCTTTAGACTACAGCAGTTTGTGGGGCCTCTGTTTTGTCCCTGACTTCTGCCATGTCTGTCTTCCTTTCTTCTATGACTCGCGCCCTATGTTGCTTCATCTGGATTCCTTGCCCCACCCGGTTAATGCTTTAGTGTTCCACCTTGTCACCCCTGTCCTTTGCCTTATCTCTACTTTGTTGGTTGCTGTCACATTGCTCAGCCTCACTGACATCTTGTGTGTGACTGGGGTAATACCTGGTTTTCTGACGATCAGTAAGGCACCTTGCCCAGGGCTAAGTATAAAGCCAGGAAGCAACGTATGGTCGTATCATTTGCTCAAATGTCTGAGCCCTTCAAGGGCATCTCTGCTAACCTGGCCTTTCATCTCCCCATGTTTCAGCAACTAAAGGGTTAAAGTGGAGCCCAGCAGGGGATCTAGTTGCATCCATTCTGTTTGGTTGGTGCCCTTGCTCTGTCTGCCCCTTTGGAAAGACACCCTGCCTCATCGTGCTGTAGTATAAGGGCCCTCAAAGGCAGCCCCAGGAACCTACAAGGCTAAGTGTTTATAGGCAGTCGTGGAAGAGTAAGTATAAAATGTTAAATAGTTGGCCTTTTGTGGACTAGAAGTTGCTTTCAGGTAGTAGGAGCAGGGTTCTGACTTGTCAATGGCTGCAATCGTTAGAACATAGTATAATTTCAGGAAAAGTTTTCCACGTCTTTTAGAATTCCAAAAACGGTTCGCAGATCCACGCCTTTGCGCATGCTCCTTGTTTTACCGGCATGGCCGACCCAACCAGTGTGCCCGGCAAACTGCCACTGATCTTCTAAGACTCTGCTCGTGTGTCCCTTCTTTGGGGCGATGTCCGATGACCCTTGTCTCTTTAAGGAGTCACATGCTTCCTTGTGGCCCCACAGAGGCCTGCACCTTTCTCTCTTGGAGCGTACCCTGCCTTCCGTGGGAGCTGTCTGCTGAGCCACGTCTCTCTTCCACTCAGCCAGTGTTCCTCAAGCTCGGCAGCACACTGCGAGCGCCCCGAGGTGGGGGGGGGTGTTAAAGACACACCAGTAGTTAGTTCCCAGAGATTTTTGATTTAATTGGGAAGAGGTGAGACATGAGGGCTAAGGGATGTAATCCCTCCTCAGTGATTCTAACAGGAAGCCAAGTTTGAGCTCCACTGTGCTAGCCAGTGACCTACTTGAGGGGAGTTCCTGGGCGTCCCTCGGCTTTACCTCTGCCCCAGCACAGTGCACGCCAAACATTAGATAGTCATCGAAGCAGTGGATATCTGTATTTGACCTGGAGCTGGGTGATCTTTAAAGGCCCTGTGGCAGAGGCTGCCAACTTTCCACCCAGATTTATTTTCCCTTCTCTGGGAAAGGTGGTAGAATTTTTAGCTGCAGGTGTAGCCTGCTTAGGAGAAAGACCATATTTCCCAGCTTCCTTGTAGCTAGGAGAGGCCAAGAACGTAATTGTGGTCAATGGGATGTGAGCAAAAATAGTGTGCGCAATTTCTAAGTTTTGCCCTTGAAAGCATAGTCATTCCCCTCTATGGCCTCTTTTCTCCCTCCCTGCTGTCTGGAATGCTGTCCTTGGACCATGTGAATGAGAGTGACCAAATAGAGGGGACCTGATGCATGACCCATGGAGCCATCATGCTGCCCTAGAGAAAGATAGAGGCGGAGATCACGATTATTTGAGGTCTCTGTGATAGCACCCAGCTGTTAGTCCTGACTAATTTGGAACAATTTTATATTTTACTACTGCAAAGCCTGGTACTCGAGCTGGATGACGCTGGCAGAGCTCGTGCTAACTCCACTCCAGTCTGGCGGCCAATCCGGTCGCTCCACAGCAGCATCGACTTGGGGCTCTGATAGCTTCTCATTACTCTCAAAATCCATGACACGAACCACAAAGCATAGCCTTGTTAGGCCGTGTCTGCCTTTCCAAACTCATCCTGTCCTCTGCTCTGCCCGAGTTTCTACGTCCCCATCTCATTAGCCTTCTCTTTGTTCCTCAAATAAGCTGTGCCCTCTTCTGCTACAGGGGCATCTGTCTGGAATGATCCTGTTCCACGCCCTCACCTGGTTAACTTTAACTCAGCCTGCTGCCCTTCAGACCTCAGCCCGATTGTCACTCCTTCAGGCCCCTCCTGGCCCCTCTAAGTAACCCCCCCACCCCGTATCAACACATCCGGAAACTCTGTGAATTCATCACAGCTGTGATTTTGCCTTTACTGGGGTGGTGATCAGATTAGCAACTGTCTACATCACTGTTTGGAGCAAGGCCTGCGTTGTTTTGTCCCCCCGTTGACTCCCCAGTGCCTAGCAGAGAGTAAAGCATAGAGTAGGTGCTCAGTAGGGATTGGTTGCCTGAACAGATGGCTATATGAGTACAGCCAAGAGGATAATCTTTCTCTTCCCTTGCAGAACCAGGCAGAGGAAGGAAAGATGGGAAACATAGGGTTAAAATATTAAAAGAAGAGGGATTTTATTTCATACTGCTCTTGCCAGGGACCATCGGCCAACCATGATCTGGCTAGAGGAAAGTTAGCCAAGCATGATCTCACCAGCCTCAATCCCACATTAAGTCGTTCTCGGCAGTGTAGCCACTGGATCAGGAATGGGTAGCCTGGCTCAGCTCTGGATAGCAGCACTTCCTCCTCGAGCCCGATGAGGGGTGGAGCGTGAGTCCTTACTCTTTACTATCCTGGGTGCAAACTCATCTGCCTGAAGGCCCCCGGCAGAGCTCCCCTGAGACAGTGCAGAGCTCCCAGCCCACACGGCTCCTCTACCCTGGAATCGCTTCCTCCTGTCCCCTTTCACAGTGGCCAAATCCTATACCTCCCTCAAGGCCTGAGCTGGCCCCATCCTTCATCCTTCGGGGCGATTTGATGAGCTGCAGTAACTCGTGAGTACTCTCCCCCTCCCCCTGAGCTTCAGGAGTTTGTCGGAAGCATTCAACAGGCCCCTATTAAAAGTTGCCAGGCAACGTTATTTTCATGTAATTATACTTACTATCTTCCCACACAGAATATACATTCATTAAGGGGACGCATATGAATCTTTTAGGCTGTTGGCACATTGCTAACCTGTAATCCCGTACCCCAGAATTAGGGTGAGAATAGAGGTCACGTGGGTCTTAAAACATTTCACTCCAGGATTGAAAGTAAAGTCACTCCCAGCGTGACACACCATGAGGTCTCTAGTTTATTCATGAACAGGTTGTCAAAGCCACCCACATTTGACTACCTAATTAAAATACCAAACAAATTTTTTCAGAACATGGATTGGTGTGTTTGTTTGCTTTTGTCTGTCTCCCCTTCCTCCCTCCTCCCTTTCTCCCTCCCTCCCTTCTTCCCTTCCTTCCTTCCGTCCATTCATCAGCCAGCCAGCAAACAGACATTGAGAGTTGCGCCTACGCTAGGCATTATGCCACGCATGTGATACAAGAACAGGTGTTAGTAACAGCAGCAGCCAAAATGATGGCTAATATTTTTTGAGTGTTTACCATGTGATAGATGTACACATTGAGGCAGTGAACCCTTCCAACAACACTTGATGTACAGGACCAGTGTGTGCCTCACCTACCCGCTTCTCCACGCCTCCTCTTAGTCCAGCCGTTGCCATGACAATCAGCTTCCTACAGGTGTAGCTGGTGCTTCTGTCCTGTTTTCTGCTCTGGGTCTTTACTGCTTTCAGATGCCAAAGCCAGGTGGTAAGTGCTCCCTCTTCTATCCCTCAAAAGGACAATTCTGAGGTCCTTCTACACAGTTCTCAGAGGGTCCTCCGTGGGACGGAGCCCCAGCTGCACACAAGGACCAGCTCCATAATGTGTGCTTCTGTGGACTTGCCCTTCTTCCCGGTTTTACTCTCCCTAGATCCCCTCTTGTTCCCTGCGATCACTCCCCCCACATAGAATTCTATGTGCATGAGTTCTTGTCTCAGGCCTACTTTCCAAAACAGAACTCAGGCAAAAAACAATTAGTATGCCCATTTTAACAGTTGAGAAGGGTAGCAGTGGCCCCAAAGATGCTAAATCCTCATCTCGGCTACCTGTAAATGTTACCTCATTTGGAAAAAGGGTCTTTGCCGTTGTGATTAAGTTAAAGCCATTTAGGTGGAAGATTATCCTGGATTATCCATTGGGCCCCACCCGCCATATTTATCTTCAGATACAATTCATGTGATGAGGCAGAGGGAAGTCTGATACACACAGAATAGGAGGAGGCGAAGGGGCCGCAGCGGCAAGGATTGGAGTAACGTGATCACCAGCCAGACTGCTAGCAGCCACCGGAAGTTGGTGGGGCAAGGTGACAACTCCCCCCCGGGGCCTCCAGAAGGAGCGTGGCCCTGCTGACGCCTTGATGGCAGCCTACTGACACGGATTTCCAGCTTCTGGCCTCCAGAATTGGGAGGGGATAAATGTTGGTTATGTTAAGGCACCAAGGGTGTGATAATTTGTGACAATAGCTGCAGGAAATTGATACAAAGACACTAAGGTGCACAGACCTCAAATCATTTGCCTACAGTTAGTTGCTGGAGGAGCCAGGATTCAAACTCAGTTCTGTCTGACTCCAGTGCCCAAGTTCTTAAAACTTTTTGCTTCTTCTCCTCTCCAAATAGAGGGCAAGATTCCTGCTCTGGAGAGCAGGCAGACAGCTAAACAAGGAATTGTGCCTGATACTGTAAGGGGGGTCGGTGTCTGGAGGGTGGGGGGAAAGGAAGACTTCCCTGGACAGAGGTCATTACCAGGTGGCCACCAGGAAACCCTTGTGTGAGATGGGTCGCTACACCAAGGAACACACCAGATTCCTGTCCGCCCATTTCAACCGAATAATTTCCTTCTTTAATTTCCTCTGATGCTGGCTAAAAGCCAGATCCCACCAGGTCAGTCCAAAATATTTGTTTTGTTTCTCCCACCCTGTTACCCAGGGTGGGCTGAAGTAAATTCTCCACAGGAAGGCCTCCCTAGGCTCTGGAAAATTCTCTAGGTCCCCACTAAAGTAAGACATTCTATCTCCGAAGCCTCCAAGAGGGAATTTATTTGTGGACTCAAGAGTTCCTCAAAGGCGTGCCTCACATCAAAATATAAGGTCTACCAAATGGGGCTGAGAACCTCCTAGATGTGTGTGGGACTTCAGTCTGGAATGGCAGATAAGGGGGCAGATAAGTGGGAATGTATGCAGAGAAAGCAAGGAATTTTGCTGGGTTTGTTTAATGGTGGATGTTAACTCCTTAACAATGACTTTTCTAATTTGATCATAAGTCATAATAAAGTCATAAAAAATCCTAACCATTACCAATTAATGTTAAGCATATTTCACTCCTCCAGTACTTCTGGGGTTACTCCCTCCTTTCACCCAATAGCTAAACCCTGAAGAAATTCCTTGGGTACGATTATGAGAGAGCCCTTCCTGCTCCTTCTCAGGGTACTGGGTTGGCATTCTGCTGCTCTTTTATTCCATAAAATTTATCAAATACCTTCTGCCAAACACTGGGCAAATTTCTGGGGTACAGAGATGAGAACCTCAGGGAGTTCACAGTCCAGGTAGCAAGACAGATGAATATACAACACTCACAAAATCATACTAAAAGCACACACATGGTGATCTAGGAGGAGAGAGGAGGCACACCCAGCTTAGTATGGGACACTCAGAAAAGGCCACTTGCAACAGAGGGCACGGTGCTGAGTCTTAAAGTAAAAGGCTGGAGTTACCCAGGTGGAAAAGGAGGAAAGGGAGATGGGGTATGGGAAGAAGGCAGAGGAAAACATGTCAGCTTGGGCTGCTATAACAAAACACAGACTGGGTGGCTTAAACAACAAACACTTATTTCTCATGGTTCTGGAAGTTGGGAAGTCCAAGATTCAGGTGCCAGAAGATTTGATGTCTGGTGAGAACCCTCTTCCTGGTTTGCACACAACCACCTTGTTGCTGTAGCCTCATGTGGTGGAGAGAGAAATCTCTGGTCTCTGGTCTCCTCCTCTTCTTGTAAAGGCACTAATCCCATCATGGGGGCACCACTCTCAAGACCTCATCTAACTTGCATTATCTCCCGAAGGCTCCACCTCTGAGTACCAACACATTGGGATTAGGACTTCAATATATGAATTTGAGGAGGACACAAACATTCGGTGTGTAGCAGAAGCAAGGATGTGAGAGCAAGAAGAAGGGAGTGTGGGGTGCTTGGGTGGCTCAGTGAGTTAAGTGTCTGCCTTCGGCTCAGGTCATGATCTCAGGGTCCTGGGACGAAGCCCTGCATCGGGCTCCTTGCTCAGAGGGGAGCCTGCTTCTCCCTCTGCCTGCTGCTCCCCCTGCTTGTGCTCTCCCTCTTTCTCTCTGACAGATAAATAAAATCTTAAAAAAAAAATGAGCAAGAGCAAACCAGTGGTGTTGGCGCTCAGGATATCTGAGGTAAGCATGAAAGCCTGTACGCCATGTCGAAGTTAGACTTTGTTATGAATGTAATGAGGAGTCACTGAAGGATTAATTCAGGAGTGACATGATCAGATTTACCTTTTAAATGATCACTGTGGCATCAGTGTGCAGAATACATTGGAGTGAGGCCTGACTGGAGATGGAGAGGCCAGTTAGGGAGCTTTGGCAGTGCTCCAGGTGTGAGATGATGAAATGATGACAATAGGGGACAGATGCAAGAGCAATTTAGGATAGAGAATCAGCAGAAGGAGTTGGCCTCAGATGAGCACTAGAAGCTGAGGGAGGAGCTGAGGATGACTTCTCGATCTCCAGCTTGTGCAAGCTGGTGAAGGAGTAAGAAGATCTGGGGGAAATAATGAACTGAGTTGGGGATAATCTGAATTTGAGAATATTCCTCACCATCCCAAATGGAGATGGTATTTTTAAATCAGTTCTAGATCCTCTTCTCTTACCAGTCAATACTCTCTTCTTGGGTTGTATCACCGTTTGTGAATATCAGCTACCGTTTCTCTGTGGTAACTCAGGTCTTTAAATTCTGCCTGAGCTTTTCTGAGTTCCAACATCCTGGATTCAACCACCAATTAGGTATTTCCTCTTGGATGCTCCATCTCAGAGGTTAAGTGGCTGCATCCCATTACCAGGGCAATCTATCAAAAGCTGTGCTCTCCAACACAGTGGCTGCTAGTACTATTGGGTACTATGACTATGGAGTACTACCGAGTACTTGAAATGTGGCTAGTCCAACAAGAAAATGAGATGAGGCACAGATCAGGAGAACATGTTCACAAAAGACATACCTGGAAAAGGACTATTATCTAAGACGTACAAAGAACTCTTAAAACTCAATAAAAAGAAGACGTACAACCCAATGAAAAAATGAGCAAAAGACATGAACAGACATTTCATCAAAGACATACATATGACAAATAAGCATAGGAAAAGTTGTTCGACGTTGTATCATTAGGCAATTGCAAATTAAAACAACTGTGAAATATTATTATGCACCTACTAAAATGGCGAAAATTCAAAACACAGCACCAAGTGCTGGTGAGGATGTGCAACAATAGGAGCCCTTATTCACTACTGGTGGGAATGACAAATGAGGCAGGCACTTCTTGGGAAGACAGGTCAGTAATTTAAGTCGTTCCTTACAAAATGATCCAGCAGTTGTGCTCCTTAGTATTTACCCAAATGTGTTGAAAACTCATGTCCAAACAAAAACCTGTACACATATGTTTATATCGGCTTTCTTCATAAATGCTAAAACTTGGAAGCAACCAAGATGTCATTCAGCAGGTGATTGGATATGTAAACTGTGGTATGTCCAAAGAATGGAATATTATTCAGTGCTAAAAAGAAATAAGCTATCAACCCATTAAAAGACATGGAAGAAGCTTAAATGCCTATTACTAAGTGAAAGAAGCCAATCTGAAAAGGCTACATGCTATATGATTTCAACTATATGACATTCCGGAAAAGGCAAAACTATGGAAACACTAGAAGGATCAGTGGTTGCTATGGGTTCGCAGGGAGAGAAGGATGAACAGGCAGAGCACAGAGGATTTTTAGGGCAGGACACCGCTCTATATGATACTATAATGGTGGATACATGTCACTATACATTTGTCAAAATCCACAGAAGGCACACCACCACGGGGGAGGCTGTGCACGTGTGGAGTCAGGGAATATGTGGGAAATCTGTGTACCTTCTGCTTGATTTTTTTTAAAGATATATTTATTTATTTTAGGGGTGAGCAGAGGGAAAGAGAGAATCTCAAGCAGACTTCCAGTTGAGCGCAGAGCCCGATGAAGGGCTCGATCTCACGACCCTGAGATCATGACCTGAGCTAAAATCGAGAGTCGGATGTTTAACTGACTGAGCCAGCCAAGCACCCCTCCTTCTGCTTGATTTTGCTGTGAACCTAAAACTGCTATAAAAAATAAAGTCTAGGGGCGCCTGGGTGGCTCAGTGTGTTGGGCATCTGCCTTCTGCTTAAGGCACCATCCCAGGACCCAGGGATTGCACCCCGTCTTGGGCTCCTTGCTCAGCAGGGAGCCTGCTTGTCTCTCTCCCACTCTCCCTACTTGTGCTCTCTCATTCTCCATCAAACAAATAAATAAAATCTTTAAAAAAAATCTATTTTTAAAAAGTGGCTATTCTGAACTGAGATGTAACTATAAAATAGACCTTGAATTTTAAAGACTTATATAAAGAAAAGTATGTAAGTATCTTATTAATAATTTTTATATTGATTACATGATAAGAAGAAAATATTTGGGATATATTAAGTACTAATGTATTATTGAAATGTATTTACTTTCTTTTACTTTAAAAAATGTAGCTATTAGAAAATTCTAAGTAGCATGTGGCTTATATTCTAATTCTCTTGCGCAGTGCTGGCTTAGACCATGAACAAGCCAGCACTAGAAACCAGGGCTCCTGGCTTCTAATCCAGGATGAATCATTTATTCAGCAAACATATTTGAAGTACCTACTCTATGGTGAATAAGATGGAGCTGGTCCATGCCCTTGGGAAGCTTACAGTCTTTTTCTGACTGATTACTGAGATAAGTATAAGAAACAGTTTCGAAAAGTACAAAGCATCGTAACAATATAAAAAATAACATGAATATAATTTCCAATTAGAAAGAAGACATGCTCTGATTTCCAGCTGAAAGACATATTAGGAATCCTTGTGTGGGTAGAAAATCATGCAATCAGTCCAATAATTGTGATCAACTACTTGACCTTGAAATGGCATTGAGATTATACCAGAGAGTAAAAAAGAGACCTATGAGGTCTATACAAATTGTAATTTCTGGCAAAATAAGTTTAGGTTGGGAATCCCTGCATTGTACATAACCAAATGGGCTCTGCAGGAGAATTTTGCATATTGACTGGTCTTTGCCTTGGTAGGAAAAAGAGAGGTTGGATTTTAGTCAGCTTTTCCTCAACCAGTGCTGTTGGGAGATTATGGCAGGAGCAGTTAGGGCAGAAGCCATAGTCCCACAAGGCCTCCAGGGCAGCTGAAATCACACATGATTGGCAAGACATGGCAGAAGCAGCAGCCACATAGCGGAGGCAGCTGTGTTTTGAAGGGCAGCTCAATTTGTTGTTGTTTTTCTTTCAAGATCTTATTTATTTATTAGAGAGAGAGAGAGACAGAGAAACAGAGCACAACCAGATGGAGGGGTAGAGGGAGAGGGAGAAGCAGACCCCCACTGAACAGGGAGCTGGATGACACAGGACTCGATCCCAGGACCCCGGGACCACAACCCAAGCCAAAGGGAGCCGCTCGATTGACTGAGCCACCCAGGCATCCCGGGCAGCTCGATTTGAACCAAACCTTTGGGAGGGCCAAGGAGCGAGGGGCAGGTAACCAGCAGCCCAGTCTGAATGGATTGCAAGGTGGGGAAGGTGGAGGCCAGGACCAGGCTTTACGCCATGCTTAGAGAACACTTACCTCAGGGGCCCTGTGCCCTGGAAGGAGGCCTTCTGAGACCAAGCCTCTCATTTTAGAGATGAAAGGGAAGGAGCAGCAGGAGGGGGCAAACCAGGTGCTGGCTGAGCTCCTGCTTTGTGTCAGGCCCTGGGCTAGCCCTGGGGGCTGGAAGGAAGGAAGTGGGTCTCTCCTTCCAGGGAGCAATCCCTGACTGTGAGGCGATCCCATTTTTTTGGCAGTTTCTCCTACTTTGGACGCAGTCCGTAAAATGATTAGTTTAAAAAGTACATTGTACTATTTAAAAACCAATTTTGATAAAATTGTCCTAACTTTTTTGTAATGGTCCTGTAAAATTAGGATGATTAGAAGAATTAATTATAAGAGAACATTTTGTTCAAACAATATTTTGAACATTTTGTTAAAAACAACAACAAAAAAAGAGAACAAAAGGAAAAAAAACCTGTTTTGCTGGAGTGGAAATTGTTCTTTGTTATTTGTGAATACCTGCCCCCCCAAGGTTGGGGCTGGAGTTGGTGTTTGCATAGTGATGAAATACATAAGATGGGTTTTATTTTATTTTATTTTATTTATTATTATTATTTTTTAAAGATTTTATTTATTTGACAGAGAGAGAGAGAGACAGCCAGAGAGATAGGAAACACAAGCAGGGGGAGTGGGAGAGGAAGAAGCAGGCTTCCCGCTCAGCAGGGAGCCCGATGCGGGGCTCAATGCGGGGCTGGATCCCAGGACTCTGGGATCACGCCCTAAGCCGAAGGCAGATGCTTAACGACTGAGCCACCCAGGCAACCCCATAAGATGGGTTTTAGGCCACAGGCCTGGGCTCTGACTCCAGGCCCACAGCTTTGCTAGCTGCGTGTCTTGCAGCAAGTTGCTGTCCTTCATTAGGCCTTTATTTCGTTTGTAAAATGGGGTGGTGGAACCTGACCTTAGGAGGCTGTAAAGGGGATTGACTGAAATAATGCAGCATGCTAAAACTCCAAGCATAGTGTCAGGCAGATAGTATTGCCTAATGAATGGTAGCTTTTGTTATTGTCATCAGTGCTGTTAATATTTAAGCAAACCTACTATCTGGATTTTTCCAAAATTTCCCTCCCTCTCTTGCATGCATTCACACGCACACTTACTCGTATGGTGAATGTAAGTGTCAGGACCTGAACTGGGGCTGGAAAGCCTGAGACCTGGGTCAGTTCTCTCTGTCATTGTCTCCGCACAGGACCCTCTGACAATGGTCAGATTCTATTATTGAGAACCCCAAGAGGTTTAAATACATTTTTTACACTTGCAGAAATAATTGCATTGACTATTAAATATGAAATCTGGATATCATCGTATCTGACTTAGAAACATTTTTTTTAAAGAGTTCACTTAACGGGGCTTGAACTCACGACCCTGAGATTAGAAGTCACAAACTCTACCAACTGAGCCAGCGAGGCCCCCACCATATGTCAGGCACAGTTGGGGGATAGTCATGAAGAAGACCCAAATCCTTGCTCTGAGATCTTCCATTGCAAGCAAGTAAGCATGGGGTGTCATGTCAGGGGCTCTGAGAAACAAACAGAGAATGACAGGGTGGGGCTATTTTTGAAAGGATGATCAGAGAAGGCCTCTTTGGGAAATAAAATTTGAGCAGGTGAAGTTCTCGAGCATTAGGGAGTGATGATGAAATCCATGAAAACACCTGTGGAGGAGTGATCCAGGCAGAGAGATCAGCAGATGTGACTGCGAGGTAGGTTTTGACCATGACCATATTCGTTGAAGTGAAATTTGCCTCTGTGAGGATGACTGTGTTTATTCTCCTTAGAGAATTTGCAGTGTTCATAGAGTTTTCAATAAAAGTAGAAATTTGGAGGATGATTGGTGAAAGGTAGAAGGAGAGTGGGGGGGAGACTTTAGGGAATGATGAGGTGAGATCTTTAAATGGTCTCATTCTTACGGTGTGTCTACATCAGAGTTCCTTAGTCTTGGCACTGCAGATATTTTGGGCAGATAACTCATTGTTGGGGCTGGGGGAGGTTTTGTCTGGTGCACTGCAGAATATTTAGGAAAATCCTTGGTCTCTACCCACTTGGTACCCGTGAGAGTCCCCATGTGTAATAATCCAAAGTGTCTCCAGACATTGCCAAATGTCTTCTGGGAGGCGAAATCAACTCCATTTCAGAATCACTGGACAAACGAGTATTTAGAATTTCTTTACTTCCAAAGTTTCATTGTAGGCAATTAAATCTCACATTTAATTCCCATTTGATGGGGAGGTGAGCTGCTTCTATTGGGCACCCACGGGCCAAGTGCTTGTCATGTATGAGCTTATTTAATCCTCACAACAATCTGATGACAGAAATATCACTAGTGCTGTTTTATGTATCGGGAAGCTGGGGCTTCTGGAAATTGAGTGACTTGTCCAAGGTCACACAGCTAGTGAGTAGCAGAGCCAGGATTCAAATCCAGGTTTGTTTGACTCCAAAGAACTTCACTGATATAAACTTCTGAGGACCAGAGCAGATTCTCATTTTGGAAGCTTGATTCCTCGCTGATGCCTACCTCTGGCTACAGGAGATATTCATTGAGTGCTTTCTTTGTGCCAGATACTGTTCTAGACACTGGGTTTACAGCAGTGAACAAAACAAACTTCCCTGCACATATGGACTTTCATGCTAGTGGGGAGAGACAGACACAAAAGAAAATAACCAGGTAAAACACACAGAATGGCAGATGGGATTCATGCTATGGAGGAGAGTGGAGACTGGCAGTTTTTTTTTTTTTTTAAGGATTTTATTTATTTATTTGACAGAGATAGAGACAAGCCAGTGAGAGAGGGAACAAGCAGGGGGAGTGGGAGAGGAAGAAGCAGGCTCATAGCGGAGGAGCCCGATGTGGGGCTCGATCCCACAACACCGGGATCATGCCCTGAGCCGAAGGCAGACGCCCAACTGCTGTGCCACCCAGGCGCCCCGAGACTGGCAGTTTTAAATTGAGTGCTGAGGGGTGATTTCCCCGCGGCGGTGCCACCTCGGTAAAAACCTAAGTCAAGTGACATAATGAGCCATTTGGTTATCTGGGAGGATCTGCATTTCAGGCAGAGGAACAGCAAGTGCAAAGGCCCAGAGGAGGTAGCAAGAACAGCAAGGGCGCTGGAACAGTTGGAGTGGAAAGAATAAGGGAGAGGGGGTAGGAAGTGAGGTGAGACATGTAGGACTGCAAAGCCCACTGTAAGAATTTGGCCTTTACTTGAATGAGATGTGAAGCCACTGTGGAGAGAATTGACGTCAATGATCATGCTGGCTTCTGTCTTTGAGAAAAGATTATAGAGGAGTGTGGTGGTTTTAAAATATGTGCCCACAAATGCTTTAATGGTCCTCTTTTCAAAGAGTAGAGCCTAATTGCCTCCCCTGAGTGGGGACTGCATTTAGAGACTCACTTCTCACAAATAAAAGTGGTGGAAGTGATGATGCATGACGTTGGAGATTAAACAGAAGATGGAGTGTAGCCTCCTCCTTGCTCTCTCTTAGTTCACTTGCTCTGGGGGAAGCCAGTTGCCATGTCATGAGCACACTCGAGCAGCGTGTGGAGAACCCATGTCGTAGGACCGGAGACCTCCAGTCAGGAGCCAGAGGGGAACTGAGGTCCTGTGAAACCAGCCATGTCCATGAGCCATCTTGGAAGCAGAGCCCCCAGTCCAGCCTTCAGATGACATCTTACTGCTCACCTCCCAAGGTGCCCTGAGCCAGAGGCACCCAGCTCAACCACGCACGTATTCCTGACCCACACAGATAGGGAGATGATAAATGCTTATTTTAAGCTGCTAATTTTTCGGATAATTTTCATACAGAAATAGAAAGCAGCGAAAGCAAAAGCAGAAGCCAAGACACCAGTTAAGAGGCAACTTCAGCAATTCATGTGAGACGGTGACATGGAAGTGGTTTGCAGTTAGATTGGACATGGGGAGGGTGACAAAGAAGAGTCAGGCTTTGAGCCTGAACAATGGCAAGATCAGCTCTTACCTGAGCTCTAAAAATCATTCAACACTCCAGTCGTTCCTGCCTTAGAAAATTTCCTCTTGGCTTCTGTGACACCACTGGGAATCTAGTTTCCCTTCTCTATCACTGACTGACCCTTTTCATTATCTTTCGTTGATGTGTTCTCTGCTCAAGCCCTTAATGTTGGAGTCCCCCAGGGCTTGATTTTGGACTTCATTCTCTTTTCACTTTACAGACTCTCCCTAGGAATTTTCATCCACTGTTAAGAGTTTAAATACCGTCTTATGACCAATGATACTCCTTCTTCCAGTTATGTCCTTCCCACTGAGCCCCAGACTCAAAAACCCCATTGCTTGCTTGTCATCTTCATGTCTATATCTAATGAGTTCTGGACTTGAACATGACCAAAACAGTGCTCTTGGTTTCCTGCCACCGCCCCACTCTTACTACAGTCATCTCCATCTCAATAAGCAGAACCTTTGTCACCCCAGTTCAAGTTAAATGCAGAGTGGTCCTTCGTGATTTCTCTTTCGTTCATTCCCACCTTCAGCCCACTGGGAGGTCCAAATGACCCTATATCTAAAACATATTTCAGACATGCCTACTTGCTTCTATAGCTGCAGAGACAACCCTACTCGAAGCTACCATCATCTTTCCCTTAAACTTGCCCTCTCACCCTCCCACGGCAGCCAGTGTGACATTCCAAGAACACAAATCAGATTGAGGAGCTCCTGTTCTTAAAACCCTTCAATGGCTTTCCACTGCACTCAAAATCAAATTCAGACTTGTCATGGCTAACAAGTTTCTACATGAAGTTGGCCCTGTCCATCTGTGACTTCACATCTGATACTACTTTCCTCCTTTATTTTTCTCCAAGCACTCTGACCTTTTCTTTGTTTCTTGATGATGCAAAATTCATTCCTGGATTAAGACATTTGCATTTGTTGCTCCCTCTGCCTGAAATACTCTTTTTCAGACATCTGCATGGCTATAACCTTCTTGTCATTTTGGTCTCATACCAATGTCACTTTCTTGGAGAGCCCTTCCCTGAGCTCTAAATCTAAGTAGTCTCCTTCCAGTCACCTCTTGTCATTTCATCCTTTTCGGTCCTCTTTACAGACCTTACCTATCGGAAAGTATCTCATCTATTTATTTGTTTACTTACATAGTTTCAGTTTTCTCTTCTCTGGATAACTTGATCCTGACCTTAATCCTAACCCTTATCTCTCTTGTTCATTACTATATGTATCCTCAGACCCAGTCACGATGCCTGGCACATTGCAGGTATTTGAGAGATAACTGTTGAATGTATGCATGCATGAATGAATACATGGGTTGACAGAGAAGAAGCCCAATCTTTTCCACCTCCAGCCAGACTCGAGGTAGTGCAGGTAAAGAGCAACGCCTCTCAGTTTCACCAAGTCCTCTCCTGTCTCAGTGCCTTTGCATTTTCTGACTTCACGCACTTGATCCCCTCCTTCTCTCAGGTGTCTGCTCACCTTATTGGAGAGCCCTGCTGACCATTCGTAATCATGTAGATCCCCCTTTCACTTATGTCTGGGGAGTTAAGGGAATATTTCAACACTATTTTCTCCTATGCCCCAAATATTGGAATGTATTTTACTAACTTGATGAAATTAATGACTGTGTAGCTTCTCTTAGCTGGGTGCTGAAGCCAGTTGCTTGAATCATTTACCACTGCATCACGAGCCCCCCCCCCACCCCGCCCAAACTGTAGTGGCCTAAACCAGCAATTTATTTTCTCATGATTCTACAACCTGTTGGGAAGGCTCATCTAGCTGGCTGGCTGTGGGTAGGGCTAGAGGCTGGAAATCAGCTGGGGGTGTCCACTGAACGCCCTAGAGCAGCTCCACCAGCCTCTTCATGTGCTTAGGCTTTCTGGGGCATGGCGGCTGCGTTCAAAGACGCAGCTGAGTCTGTGAACTTGGAAGCTGCTGAGTACTTGAGACTCAGCCTTGGCAGTCGTACCTTGTCACCTGTGCTGCATTTTGTTAAAGTCAGTCACGGGGCCACACCAGAGTCAAGCAGGGGTGGGGGGAGGAGAGGAATAGTCTGCACCTCTCAACAGAGGATTGGGAAAGAGCTTGTGGTCATCTTTAATCCATCATCTTCAATCAATTCAGAAAGGCAGTCATTTTGACTTCAACTCTTGTTGATGAAAATGTTTCTAAAAATAAATTAGTCCTACAAGTAGATTAGAATGGACCTAGTGTCCTCAGTGATTGAAGGTCTTTTGGAAACTCAGGGTTTCTGTTCTTCATTTTGATTATTATTCCCAAGTTTGGGTTCTCGGTCACAAGCTAACTGGTTTTGTTATCTTGGGAAAATCACAGAGGATTTTAATGCTCGTGTTCTTATCCACGACGTGAAGGGATGGAGTTACATGACTTCTAAATTCATTTCCAGTTTTAAGATGCTGTGATTTTATTATTTCATGTAGAAAATACAGGAGATTGGGCTGCATCTGTAATAAATTCAAGACATGCCCTCTGTGCACAAATTTCTTATATGAACTTTTGCTTGTTTATGTTATTTCTCATGGAGTGGAAGTATAGCACATTTGTTAGATGATTGAGGGAGGATAATTTTTCTTTTTCTAGATAAACAAAGGGAAGAAGTTTATTGCTAGTTGAACCCCTTTGAGGAAGGGTAATTAAGTTCAGCTAATCACGTTATGGTAGAGACTGCTAGCTGTTCTCCAAAATTCATTCTCTCATCTTGCTGGACACATAGCAGCCCTTCTTGCAGGTAGGTGTGGCCATGGGACTGTTAACCAATGTAGTGGGAGTAGAAGTATGGTACGTCCTTTTCCCCTGTCAGTAGGCTGGAATGGAGACAACCTCCAAAGTTTCTCTTTTATTTATTTATTTTTTTAAGGATTTATTTATTTATTTTAGAGAGAGTGAGAGAGTGTGAGCAGGGGGAAGGGCAGAGGGAGAGGAGAGAGACTCTCAAGCCGACTCCCTGCTGATTGTGGAGCCTGACACAGGGGCTCCATCCCACAACCATGAGATCATGACCTGAGCCGAAATCAAGACTCACATGCTTAACAGACCAAACCACCCAGGCGTCCTGTAAGTCCCTTCTTGAAGATGGCAGAGTCTTCATCAGTGTGTGTCTCTGGGCACCTGGTGGGGAAGGGCTGACCTGTTCACCCACGCATTACTGTAATAAAGGAACTTCATTGTGCTTGAGTCTTTATCACTGTGCATGTTTATTTGTGCTAGCCATCAGTCTATAATATATACATTTTACTTTGTTTTTCAAGGTGCTTCAAGATATTTTACTACTACTCTATTGGCCACAAAAAAAGAACTAAATACTTTTCTGTTGGGATATCTTTGAGAAGAGATGATAGCCATAGTATCCTATGTGTCTCCGAAGCCAAGTCTCAGACGCTCTGCCTTGATAGTGCTTTTTATACCCATCCTCACTTCTGCCACCTAGACTTCCCATCAGCCTTTAGTTATTTAACAAATAGCACTTTGGGCATCAACTATGTACCAACAGTGTCACTGTTGCTAGGCAGGGAACAAAATAGATCAAGCCGTGCCCTTGTAAGCTTAGAGGAGGTTAGTGGCATCAGGAGGCTTCTTGGTCAGCCATAGTAACAATCCATGAAGCTTCAAACCTCCCATTGTCAATAAACTTGTTCTAGTAATTGTGCTTACCGTATAATTGAGATATCCCCCTGAAAGTTTTTAAAAAATTATTTCTAAAATGGGTCACATGTTCTGCTTTCTTTCCCCTCAGCTCTATACAGAACACAATTCAACATCATTATCATAATTGCATTCTGTGGTAATGTGGCAACGAGGTGCAGAGAACTGTTCACCCCATACAAGATGGCCTCAGATTACTATGCATTTCAAATTCTTATGCCTACACTTTGATAGTCTTTCTATTTCCTTCATGTCTGTTGGGTTGTTACCCTTCCACCAGAATCCACTATCACCTTGCAGTTGGCTCCTCACAGCTAAGAAAACTGAAAAATCTCATTTTCTTGAATGGAGGTTCTACTAAGAGTGGCAAAGAGAGAGGGTGCATGGCTGTTGGGACCTCGGTTTGGTGATGCTGCTTTGGCTGCTCAGGAACCTTCCTTCATTTGTTGCCTCTGGAGCTGTAAGGAGCTGAGGTTGATGGATATTTGATTTCTGTACCTGAGCCAAAATCTTGCCTGATGTTTGCTTGATTATTCTGCTTTCATCCTTTTGTAGAAATGTTCACACTTTGCAGAGAGGGGAATAAAGAGATGAATTGCCAGAAATTCTGGCAGACATGGGACACTCTAAAAAACAGTAGATTTCAGAGAAATTTAAAGAAATGTGATTGTGGGGGGAAAACTAAGAGTTCTAGTGGTCCGTGAAAGCTGCTGTCCAGGTTGCTGGCCTGGGGAAGGCGTTCATACGGAGAGACCGGGAGCCTGAATGGAAGGATCCCAGGAAGTGAGTCTCAGGTGACTCTGGGGAGAGTGGTTTTGCCTCAGAATTTTAAGTGGGCTTTAAAGTCCAGACAGATGCGATTTTGCCTTCTCCAAGGGAATTGTGGTGAATAACTGTGGCATTGACTTAGGGGAGACACAAGTAGTTAAACTGCAAAGTGGAACTATAGTTGACTCTTAAAACCTAATTTATGGATTAACCGGTGCCCAGTCAAAATGACTAATAATTCTGGGACTATAATTACCCACCTGTAGGCTTTATTTTTGTCCTCCAACTTTCTATTTTTTCTGCATTGTACAAATGTTTAATAATGAGCATGCATTCCTTTTATAATAAAAAAAATCCGATTAACTTAATTAGAAAAAAATTACCCACCAGGTGATGGGAGTCTTCTCATTAATTTATGATCAGGCATCAGAGTCTGGCTTCACGTTCTCTGCCCACCAAGGACCAGTTATTTTTGTGCTCTCCATGGCTGACCCTGGGTTGGGTGGGGCAGGGGTGTGGTAGGTGAGGCGGTGATAGAAAGAGCAAAGGGAAAGATTGTTTCCCAGAGCATTGTCCATGGGGAAGAGACCCACTGCGCTTCCCTCGAGTGGGAGCCACATGTCAGCAAGTGGCTTGTGGTGATTTCAAGAGGAAAGGGGAGGGAAGGAAGCAGATGTTCCGTTGGGGGTGGGGGAAGCTCTCGGGGTGTCTGATTTTGTCACACTCATGCACCATCACTGATGGCCTTACCTCTGGAAATCTGGGTTTGGTCCAAATGGGAGCCTCGGAGAGAAGCCTAAAACTGTGCCTGCCGCCTGCCTGTCTATGCAGTATAGTTCCTGCGAAGCCATCCAGGGCCATGTTCTGTCTTCTGCTGATGGGCTAGTTGGGTAAGCTTGTTGGGTACCGCCTGAAAGGTTACAACACCAACAGCCTTCGTCTGGGTTAGACCCGTTGCTGGGGTTTGGGGTCCTGAGTGGAGACTTGGGAAGACCTGAAGTGATTTACTCAATGTCAACGAAATCGTTCATTTTGCTTTGCACCTGCATCCAAGAGAAGGATGCAGTCCTTGCCCACTGAGTGTCCTAAAGAAAGTGTCTTCCATTTCTCTGAGGCGCGGAGCACTTCACACACCACACGTGGGGCAAAGAGGAATTTAGTCAGTTTGTCCTGAGATTCAGAGGACGGCAGATGAGAATTCCAAAGACAATGCAAAGCGGAAAGATATCGTCACAATTTAAAAATGTATCTGGAATCCGAAAGCCTGTCCCAACTCTGGGAGAAGTGCTCACAAAAGCAGTAGGCATAGCGGCCACACAACATCTTCTAACCATCACCCAGGAGCGATTAACTTTACATTGTGCTTCAGTTAGTTAACTGTAGCCTTTTCCTGTTTCTGGCTCTGGTGTTTAAAGGCAAAATAGGCCCTTTGTGATGCTCTCAGAAGAACTATTTACAAATTTTGATTTGGCAGAGAACAGCTCAGCTTTCTGGGCCCTTCTGGCTTTTTTTACTCCACATGGGATGTGCAAGCAACACTGGCTGAACTTTCAAACAATAGCTAAACCCTAATAATCACGAGAGCATTTCTTGCTTTGCTCTTCTCCGATGCTGTATTTATTACAAACCAAGTCCACATTCTGCCGCAGAGAGGTCACTTGCTGTACCAAGAGTTTCAGAACCAGATCCCCTCCAACATGGCTCATTCGGCTTTGCAGGCATCCTCATCTGGAATGTGATTCTCTCCCCCAGAGAAGTGTCCCGGAGCACCATCGTGGGGGAGGGGAGGTTGTGAGCAAAGTCACCAACCCCTAAGAAGGCACCCTGACCTCCCCAGGACTGAACTTTCAACCTCTTGAGCTGACAGTTAGTTGTGGGTGCACAAATTTTGTTTGCGACTAATTGCAGCTTGTAAATGGACCATTGTGGCCCCGGAAAAGAGCCAGCGGTCTCTCTCCCCAGGGTCACCCAAGTGGAATCCGGACACAAGAGAGCCTGTCCTCTAATGGGCCTCCTCCCCAGCCCTTCCCAACCTCTCGGGCCCTGGGCTTGCCTCCTTCCTTGAGTTGAGAGCTAGAGGGCACAGCGGGAGACTCCTGTGTGACTCTTCTCCAAATGCCAGGCTATTCATAGCAACTCGCAGCTCCCTCAGGAATTCCCACAGACCAACTGGCCGGAGCTGACTATTGTCTCCCCACCCAGTGGCAGTGGCCTTTCACAGACCCAAGGACACACACGCCATCTCAAAGCACAAACCGCCTTGCAAACCATCCGCTGGGGGGTTCACCAAGGAAACTCCTGGAAGTTGAGAGGAGGAAAAGCAGAGACAAGTAGAGAGGGCAGATACAATTTTCCAGCAGACTGCTTGCTTATTTTTGGTTTCACAAAGCAGATACACTTTGCCAATGACGAATAAGCCAGAGAGGGGCTTGGGACGGGAAGCTCCGTTTCTATTCCTCGGAGGCGAGATCAGGGCTGGGCTCGGTGGGAGCACAGCTGGCTGCAGTGTGAATCGCAGACCTCGCTGGCCTAAACCTTCGGCTGTAAGACAAAAGGGGTAGCCAAGGGTGACTCTCTTTGTTTTCTCTGATAGTCTCATTGGACTGAGGTGGTAGCTAATATCATCCTGTATCCTTAGACCATGAAAAGAACATAAGGAACTCTGTGAAAGTGTAGAGTGAGCTTCCCAGGCAAGCATCATATTGTTCTCAGTTAATCAAATTTGTCAAATTGTTCCCAGTGCCTTAGAGCTAAAGGGTGATACTTAGGACCACGGTAAACAAATCCCAAACCATCTGCTCTGACAGCTGTTGGACCTTGAGCAAGAACTTGTACCCTTGGAGTCTTTTGAGAGCCCCTAGGCACGGGGATGGACTCGAACGGTTCAATCATCAAGTGGCCAAAGGTTAAAATCACTATCAGCCCTGGGATATTGACACCCAGCTAGAGGGGCTCCGAGGAATGAGCTAGACGAACAAAATTTCTCTTTTGCCCGTAGCCTCCGAAATACCCTACTTTCTGTGTCTGCCCATGTTTCCTCAATACTTTCAGCCCAGCCTTAAAAATCAATGCAGTTAGTGAACTGCTTAGTCGAAACTGAACACATCTATTGATGCTGAAACAAGAGCTGGGCACTTCCAGGCAATTTAAAGAAATCTGCTTGGATGATCTGTTCGATTCCGTGTCGTTCAAGCGGGAGGGCTCTGAGAACTGGCTTAAAGTTGCAGCACGTTATTTCTGCGAAAGCTGTTTGCTTCTAACAAGTTAGTCTGCACGTGCCAATTTCATTAGGCCAAGTAGGTTGCATAAATCACGTTAGAAGAGGGTGACCAACTATCCCAGGGATGCTGAGACTGCCCCAGTCTTAAAACGGAAAATCCTCCAGCCTGGGAAACCGCTCATTCCCAGAAGAAACGCGATGCTCTGTTACTAGACCAAGGCGTTTGCCTGCCAACAAGTCAAGTTGTCCTGGTGAGTTTGAAAAGTGCAGCGTCACAATATCACAACGTCCTCGATTCTGAGTTTCTGTGTTTCAGGTCCTAGGACGGCACACGCTGAGAGGGGGGCTTCTGAAAGTGGCTGGGGGCTTCTGAAAGTGGCTAGGGGCCACTCTGCTGGAGGTCTATTTATTTTGTAATTATCCAAGAGTAAAGGGACCCTTTGTGACACTGGGTGGGGGGGGTAGCTCAGCGCCCAAATAGCCCACACTGAGGTCACTACATGTAGGCATTTATTTTTTTTTAATTTTTTTAATTTTTAAAAAGATTTTATTTATTTATTTATTTGAGAGAGAGAGAGAGAGCAGGGGCAGGAGGTGGGGCAAAGGGAGAAGCAGACTCCCTGTTGAGCAGGGAGCCCCAGGTGGGGCTCAATGGGAGGCCCCTGGGATCATAACCCAAGCAAAGGCTGATGCTTAACCGACTGAGCCACTCAGGCGCCCCGACATGTGGGCATTTAATATCAAGTATTTTAATCCTTCTTCTGTGTCCTCAATTTCTGATAAGAAAGAAAAACCTCACAAGATAGATTTTTATAAATGTTTTCTTGGGACGTTTTATATTTCCATTTGTACGCTCTTAAGCACTTGAGAAATGTGTGAGAAAGAGATAAGATAGGAACAAATATTTCAATTGCGTAAACCTCTCTTTTCCTTTACTGCCTAAGAAGGAAACCAAAGTCATTTTGTGCGTTACTGCCTATCCATATCTAAACTTACATTCGACTTTATTTATTCTGCCCAATTGGACCTAAGTCAGTGTTTTTTAAACTCAAATGTGCCAACGGACCACCTTAGGGATCTTTGCTAAACCGCAGATTCTGACTCAGTTGGTCTGGGGTGAGGCCTGAGAGCCTGCATTTCCGAGTGATGTTGATGGTCTGAGGGCCACACACGGAGTAGCGAAGTCCCAGCGGGCTGGACCTAAGCTCTCTCTACCCTTAGGAAATTTTTTAAAGGGGGAAGAAGATTTGAAAAGGAGTGGAGGGAGAAATTTGGGCTTTATATCTTCAAAGATAATGCCTGTTGAAACAGAGAATACTGTGTGCTTTTGCATACAACACGAATGCAATTAGAATTGAACCAAAACCTCAGCGTACCTAGGAAAGAAAGGCGGATGAGAGGAAGTGGGAGGCAGTTAGGAGGGCCATGGCAGTTAGGAGGGCCTATGGCTGGAGAGGGGCCACTCTTCTTCAAGCGCTGCACCTGCCTTTTCTTCCACGGCTGTCTTGCCTGGACATGAACAGCCAGGCATTTCCTTCACAAAGTGGCTCGAGTGTGAGCAGTGCTTTTGGTACGAGGCAGGGAAATGTTTCATTCTCTTTCAATCGGTTGCAAGAACTCTGCGAAAAGATCCATTAAAGATGAAAAATGAAACATGCTCTGAAAAACGTACCATCTTTTCATGTTGCTTATAGTTTATTGTGTTTCTGAAGACACAAAAACGGATAATGAAATGCATAAGTAAGTCGAGGAGGAAATATCATTAAGTCAAATGCCTGACAGAAAATGGATTCTAGTAAATCACAGGCAGTTCTGATATTGTTTTACAATAAAAATTGTTAATGCAATTCAATGAATTGCTATTGCTCACAGCCCTGGTTAATGAGATGACACATTTAGGGGCAGAAAAGGAATTCTGGGATTAAATGTTTTAATTATTTAAGAACAAAATACATGTGCCTCAGAAATGGATGAGATGTTATTCCCCAAATTGCATCACTTGTGACCTTGGAGAGTTTACATCTTTTTCCCCAAAGAGGAGCATCAAATGTGGAATATTAAATTGTCATGAAGCACCAAACAAACAAACAAAAATCCTCCAATGTTATGTTTATGTTCCATGGGAAATGTGTCATCAGGGCTCTATCTGCTGTGACTTTTACTTACAGCCCTTTCGGGGGCTTTAGGCTAAAATAGAAAATGCTTTTTTCTTACAGGTCATCACAGCAGAAGTGGCCCAAATGATGTTCCGTGTTTGTTTGCGTTTTCACAAAGGAGGAGTACGTAATTGGAACAAATAGATTGCAATAGTTGTCCCTTACCTAGGAGCCTGCCTCTGTTCAATTGCCTCCCCTATTCTTGTTTCGCACATAAGTGTTCCTTCTGATCTGATGTCCTCAGATGCCCTTTTAGACAGTGCCACCCTAGCGTGCGAGCTGTTTCTGTGCTCGTCACCAACACTGGTGGTTTCTCGGTCCAGTGCACACCAGCCCAGTTCTGCCGGAGAATGCAAGCGCCGCTTTCGTGGCTCCGAAAGGATGAAAATCTCTTACATCTTAGGCTTGATTTCCTCTGCTTTTCCTTAATACAGGTGTGTGGGGGCTGCTGGAGGGAAGGACAGAAGAGGGACAATGAAAAAGGACCCATTTTCTTCTTGTGCTTCTGCCCCCTTCGCGTTCAGGTTCACGGCCTCAGTTCAGAACCACGCACACACCCGATGCAGGGCTCCATCCCAGGACCCGGAGATCATGACCTGAGCCAAAGTCAAGAGTCAGATGCCCAACTGACTGAGCCACCCAGGCTCCCCCAAGAGAAATCCAAATCACATGATTCCTGGGATCTGCTGACTTCGTGTGCAATGTGATGAGGGTCCCTGTTTTGCATGCCAGGTCTATTTTACCATTTAATACCCTACAGAGGGAATGGCAGAACCTCAGAGTTGGAAGGGTTCTTAGAGGCAGGACATCTAGTGGAAGAGAAGTGAGAGCAGAGGCTTCAAGCTTGGCTTAGTTTTCAAGCTTGGTCTGCAAGCTTGTGTGGTCTCGAATTTTCATGGGGGTACATAAGGGTGAGACTGACGCCTCACCGTAAACATTGGCCCATTTGGAATTCACAGAGGTCCCGCACTAGTCATCTGAAGGAGGAGGCTGGATCCTAGTGTGAAGCAGCACAAAATTTGAAGATTCCCAGTCTCAGGAAGTTCTCTTTTGGGGCTGTCTGTTCCAACCTCTCACACATGCAGGGATTCCCTGCCCAGCATCCCAGAGTGTGTAAACCTAGCCTTGACAACACTTCCAGTAGCAGAGTGCTCATTATTTTAAGTACTCACCATGTTGTTGGACAGCTTCAAGCTTCTGGAAGGTTCTTCTTGTACAGTGCTGAAATCCTTTTTTCTTCAACCCATCTGCCCTCTGGAGCTATGCTGGCCAGGAGAGGCAATATAGCTGTCTTGGTTAAGATCATGGGCTCTGGAGTCAGACGGTCTAGGTCAGACTCCATGTTCTTTGTGACCTTGACCTTGAGCAAGCTACTTAACTCTTCTGTGCCTCAGTTTCCTCATAAACAAGGTAGCATGTCTAAAGCACTTATAGAGGACTCAATACAGAATAATTGCTCAAAAATAGTAATCATAATGATTCATCCTGTATATTGATATGAATGTGAGCACCTGTCCCATATTTGAACACAGATCTCATGAAGCTATGTTTTTCACATTATTATTGTCAATGATCACTAGTTTTGTGGTCTTACATAATCCCTGGTAGCAACTCTCAAAGAAATCTTACAAAAGCAAAGGGCCTGGTGTTTGCCTTGGAGCAGCAAGGAAAGGGGAACTACTCTTTACTCATCTGGGGCTCAAGCAGCAAGAAACCTGTTGTTGGTTCTCTGGAATTTAGAGGTTGAGTCCGAAACCCCATTTCACTTGGTAAGCAATAAGTATTTCAGGATGCACTGAAGGAGCGTGAAGAGAAGTCTAGGTTTTAGAGGCTCATTTTTGGCATGTGAATCTGGCCTGATTATTCTGTAATTATGGACAATTTATTTAATGATAACGATACTTTTCCTGAGGTTTGCTGCGAAGTTTAAATGAGACAATTATACAAAGTGCTTAGCACAATGGAGCAGATCAAGAAACACTAGCAATAATGTTTTTAAAGGTATTATTTATTTATTTGACAGACAGATAAAGAGAACCAGAGAGCACAAGCAGGGTAGGGTTGATGGCAGAAGGAGAAGGAGAATGCGGGACTCCGTCCCAGGACGCTGGGATCATGACCTCAGCTGAAGGCAGAGGCTTAACCGACTGAGCCACCCAGCTGTCCCAGCAATAATTTGAAGTTATAGAAATGACTCTCTAAAGGAAGTCAGTTCTTAAAAATGACCTTGTTTGAAAGTAACCAAAACCACATCCTCCAGGCTTCTGAGTGCATTTTAAGTAGAGAGGAAGAAAGGAAAAACAAGACTTGCTGCTCCTACCTTCCTGCCAAGTGCAGACTCCCAGTGCTCAAGGAGGCTGACTGTTGGAACCACGCCGAGCTGAGCCCACCATCACAAGAAATGCAGGAGCCCCTGAAGTCAGCTTACCTGATACCCACACATCAACTGAAAATTTAAAAATTTGCTTGAACTGGTTATTTGGTAGCAGGTAGGTTTTTAAATAACATTTTCCCCCCTGAAAACAAAAATAACACATTCTTATTATAGAAACATAGGAAAGCATGGAATAACACAAAGGAGTAAATCATGTATATTTTGACTACCGAGAAATTGCCCTTGTGAGGTTTGCTACACAGCCTCCCAGTGGGTAAGCAGCATGAGGCAGGGCTGTGTCTGCCTGGTCTACTTCCAAGACCCTAGCAGGGGACACAGGGCCTGGGACAGAGGGGTGCTCAGTACAGGGTACTGTGGGTACGTGATGTTTCATCATGGGCATTAATGTTTTCCTGTCTCCACTGGGGATTATAATTCCCAAGTAGATTTTTTTAAAAGATTTTTTTATTTGAGAGAGAGAGAGAGAGAAAGAGAGAGCAGCGGGAGAGGGAGAAGCAGACTCCCCAGTGAACAGGGAGTCCAACGAGGGGCTTGGTCCCAGGACCCTGAGATTATGACCTGAGCCGAAGGCAGAAGCTTAACAGACTGAGCCACCCAGGTGCCCTGCCATGTAGACTTATTTTTCAAGGTTGTTTAACTTAATTGGGTCCTCTAAAATACTGAATTTGAAGCAAGGAGTGAATATAAGTAGATTCTAAATGTGTCAAGAATCACAGGCTCCTCTTTGCCCATCTGAAGGTCCAAGAAGTGCTCGTGTGAATGGGTCCAGAGGGCTGACCGGGCTGATCTCAAGTGAGTGGACCCTGCCCTGGCTTCTCACTTCCAGGTTCTAAATGTCGGTGGTCCCTTAGCTTGGTTCCACCAAAAATCTCTTCTCCTGAGACTTTTTTACTTTACCTTCGATCATTTTTACTCTACAAACATTTTAGAGAATTTCCTCTCCCGTTCAGTTCAACTTTCCTTCTAATTATAACAGGTACCACTTATTAAACCCTTGAAATAGGCACAGTTCTGTGCTAAGCCTCAAACAGGTATTACTTCATTGAATCTTCATAACGACTTTGTGTTGACTATGACTATTCTTATTTTATGGATGGAAAAAATGGAGGTTAGGGAGGTGAAGTGATTTGCCCAAAGTCACACAGCTTATAAGTGGCAGATTTTAGTCTACATCTGCCTGAGTCCCAATTCCATGCTTCAACCACCTTTTAAGCTATCATCCAAGCTTGGGTAATTGTGCGTGTTCTTTATATTTAACTTCAGGTTATAAACAATTTACCCAAAGTATTCTATTACCTTCAGCATTATCATTGGAAAAGTCTAAATAATATTCTGAGTGGGTGTACCATGATTTACTTCCTTCTTGCCACTTCCTGTTGAGCACTTGTGTTGTCCAGAATGTCAGAGCAGAAATGCTCAAAGTTTGAAATTCAGAGAGTTAGGAGCTGTGTGGAGTCCCAGGAATGAGATAGAGGGAACAAAGGAAAACCTGCTAGATAAAAGGACCAGATGGAAGCTGGATGCTAGGAGACTTGCAACTTGCTAGGACCCAACGTTTGGGTCCCAGGAAATAATAGGAACAATGAACAAGAGAGCTACAGAAGAAAGAATAGGAAGGTTCTAGACTTTTACATTTTCTTATATCTGGGTTTTGCCTATCTGGACACTTCATTGGGAAGGACTGTCCTTATTTTCCAAATGACATGGCGTATTACAGGGGTTTGACCATCAGAGGTTGGGCAGAGGCGGCAAATACTCTCAAATTGTGATCTGATGCTATGATCTCTCCCTCTCTCCTGTGAAGAATCTGGAGTATGACTAGTGAGGGGTAAAAAGAGGCTCCTTTTCCTGTCCCCTGTCTTCCCCCTCCTGGGCCTCTCAGAACCCTTGGCCCTGTCAGTGATTATAACAGGCTGCGCAGACTGCTGCTTCAGACCCTGCCCAGGGGCAGAGGGCTGGCCGCCCAGTCCCAGGCCTGCCCCATAAACAATGAAGACCCTTCAGCTTCTCCACCCCACCCCCGGCAGTCTGGGGCCACCCCTGGTGGGCTGGGGGTGGGTGACCAAGTGAACCCCAGTGCAGGAGGGCATAAGGGGGGGAGGTAGAAGGGCACCGTTAAAATCAGAGTTTTTTTGAACTCTGGGTTAAAATTCAGTCCTGCCATTTAGCTATGTAACTTTGATTTGCGTTACTTCGCCTGGCAGAACCTTAGTTGTCCTGTCTATAAAATGGTGATGGTAATCCCTAGTTTACAGAATTGCTGAAAGAATGGAATAAAATTGAATGATGGTGTTTGCCAATCAATACGTGTTCACTGATATGGATACAGTCAGCCTTAGTATCTAGAGGAACTACCTTTTCTCTTCTATTTTATTTTATTTTTAATTTTTTTAAAAGATTATTTATTTATTTATTTGACAGAGATAGACAGCCAGCAAGAGAGGGAACACGAGCAGGGGGAGTGGGAGAGGAAGAAGCAGGCTTCCAGCGGAGGAGCCTGATGTGGGGCTCGATCCCTGAACGCCAGGATCACGCCCTGAGCCGAAGGCAGATGCCTAACGACTGTGCCACCCAGGCACCCCTTTCTCTTCTATTTTAAAAACACTCCTATTTTGATGTAATCTTCTTCTCCTTAGTTAAATGGGTTCATTTATGCTTAGATGGATTAATTTACCAACCCTCCCTCCCCCTTCACCTCCCCCAAAGTTTTTGTTCTTCCAGGTTCATGGTGTGGAGAAAGGAGATGGAGGTCCTTTTTGTTTGAAGGATCCTGGGGCTGGAGGTGACCCTCAGGTGACCTTGTGTTCTAGCTGGAGGGGAGTGTGCAGGAGGCACAGGAACCATTTGTGACTTTTTTGTTCACAAGTATCTGAAGGCGTGTGTACAGAAGCTAGCCCAACGTTTGCAGGGGAGAGACGGCCATACTCCTTTCTCAGGATAAGAAATTCTGTTGGCATTATCATTTTCTTTTTCATCTTAGGAGCCCAGAAGAGGAAAAGTGTGACTATGGGAAGAAAGTGTGACCAATAATTCCCAATGAGTTAACACTACTCTGTGATCCTCGCTGTGGTTATTTGCAATGCAGCATGATTGCAGAGGGTTTAGAACAATCTGAAAGAAAGAAAGAGAAAGAAAAGACATATAACCTAGGGACAAGATGGTGGCGTATTCTCTCATGATGACTAAAAAACAGTTCTCTCCTAAAACTAGATGGGACAGGCTGCTTGCAGCCTTTGGGAGACACCATCCATGAGACACTCAGAATATCAATTACCCCATTTTGCAGTTCACAGTGTGTCTTGTATTTTAATAAAATGTGTTATCATGGAAGAAGAGAAGTTACGTCCCAAGACCAGGAAGTGATCTGGGGGTTAAATGGAGCCTGTTTACTAAATGCCGTCTTCCTATTTTTATTCCTTTAAAAACTTCCTCACTTCCTAGATGCTCACTGTTTCTACTTTCAAGGGTAAACCCTTCATTTCTCCTGTAACCATAGCGAGCCATTTCTTTTTTCAGAACGTGGGTTCAGAAAGCTGCCATTGTTAACATTTAAATATGGAATTTTAGGGCAAAATTGAAAAGAAAGTTAAAGTGCTGAATCGTTTCTAGACACTATTTGATTTAGGGGATTTTAAATCACCAGTAATATCCCCGTTTAATTATTCTGGAAGTGATTGGGTTTACCTAAATCTCAAAATTGACTGTGCCTACAGTTTGCTTGATTGCTATGCTGATGCTTAACACAAATAATCCCTCAGAGCTCAGCATCCATTTTTAATGTTTCCCCCAAATTAGAATTTAGCATTTGAATAAAATTTGTTTACAGTTATTTAAAATTCCATGTAGATATATAAACTCCAACTTGCTCCCATTTAATTTCTCTGCCATTTTCACAGGCAATTTTTACATGCAAATTGTGTCACCCTTAACAACCTAGCCTTATTTTCTAATTTCCCTTTAATGGTTTTGTGTTCCAAGTTTAATTTAAGAATGGATTGCTTACATTTCACTTACAAATCTCCCTTCTAATCATTGTTATTAATATCACAATTTTGTTGTAATATCTGTAAGAGCACCAAATGTGTCCTCTTAAAGATGCATTTGCCAACCACTGAATTGCATACATTTCAATTACAACTCTCCCTCGTAATTATTATTATTAATATCACAATTATTATTGTAATATCCATAAGACTGCAGAAGGTGTCCTGTCAAGGGTGCATTTACAAACAGCTTTTCCAGTTTCCTCTTAAGAAAAATGTGCCAGACTTTATCTAAATTCGACTTCTCCTACAATTTACATTAGGCAACACACTCCATCAATAAAACCATCAAAATGATCTACTGCATTGTAGACAAAAGTTATTGTGTCAAGTTGACACTAATCAGTTAATTCCAGTAAACCTTCAGATAAACAAAAGCTTGTTGTCTCTTACTGATGTGTGTGATGGGCCCCTTGTATGTCCTATGGTTATGCCCATCTATAGACATGTATCTGGCAGACACTTGCCCTGAGGCATCTATATGGAAACCGAGACAAGATCTATAGTTAATGATGTTGACCCTGACTCCCCCAACAGAGATTGAATTCAAGTCCTCATAATATCTCGACAGCTGATATGTATACTGTGCTAATAATATTAACAATTACTATGCCACTGGGATTCCCCAGGCTCTGGCTTAAAAAAGCGATCTTAAAGCTTCTCCCTTGTATGAACTGATATCCTTGTTTGTAACCATCATCAGCACTGTCTCTCCACTAAAACAAGGATGAGCTTCTGAATGGGGAAAGGCTTTTCTTAATGTAGGTGTTTTATATGAATAAGAAATTCTGTGTGAGTTAACCAACTTCTGGAAAAGCTGATCGTACCAGTGATGGTCTGAGGAAATGTTTAGAGTTATATTTCCCTGGCAGGCTGGGCTCTTACAAATGGGTGAGGGGAGAGAAAACTAGCTTCACATTGTTATTGTTGACGCGGATCGGAAGGCATTCAGAATGTCAACAGGCCGTCTCTGATGTGGTTCTCCTTCAGACACAAAGGGGCAGCCCGCCAATCCCCACTTGGCATGATGGGTGGTTGTGGAATCAGAAATCGCCCTTGGGTCTGCTCAGCGAGTTGCTGAGCCATGGAGAAAAGTGAAGGAGTTGAACCAGGCCTCCTCTCTTTACCTGTTTTCTCCTCCCCTTCCTGCTTCTCATTCCTTTACAAAGACTGAATGGGAAGGGCCACGGAGAAGCTTAGGATGAAATGTTGACAGGGGGCACTGTTAGAAATTAAATTCTGCCCTATTTTGTGTACCATTCTTGTGAGTCACATTTGTGAATAGTAGCGAGAGATTTAATGATCGCATATTTTTTATCTTATTTCCCTTCGGTCGATGGCAATTTTTTTCTGTTAATGTCAACTTAGAGCTCAAAGTAATTTAGTAATTGATTCTAAGCACAGCAGTTCGCCAATGGCAGCTCTCCATTTGTGGGGAATATCTTTGCTAATTTTATCCATCAGAATGAGATTACCATGCTAATCTCTCCTATCCTCATCTCTTGGTCATTTGGGACATGCTGATGCAAATGACTTATTAGACACAAGGCCTTCGTCCATCCTCAGGATGAGGAAAAGATGAAAGGAAGCCAAGATAAGGATATTATAATGCCTCCACACACACAGATGGTAAGCATACCTAATACTAAAACGATAAGACCCTGAACTGGAAACCAGTAGAAAAACTAGTTAGGACAAATGAAAAATACAACAGATCAAAATATATTAAATACATGGAAGGGAAAGAACAAAAAGAATTAAGGCAGAACAAATGCTTCTGGGGACATGTAATTGGAAACCTAAACATTCACTGGGCCAGGAAACCCTAGAAAGTGGTAAGTCAGGTGGAGGGAGGGGGCACCCTTAATGAGATTAAGTGGAGAAAACCAAAATGTCTGTGTTAACAAAAAAGATTGAGGCTATATCCACAGACACAATCTGTCTGACTGTTTTCAGTGAATGGTTACTAAGTTAGTGATTGGTTGTTCGTCTGATTTAATTAAAATGCTCAAACCAGGGTGAGCGTGTGTGGTAAAAATAGCCCAAAACTAGTTTGGGTTACACATACACAATAGGGTATTGTATCACACAATGGGCTGAAAGGCCTTCCAAAGACATTTCTAGTAAATGGACACATTCTAAAGTGCCTTGCTTTATGAAATAGCCAAATACTTAGAGGGAGTTCAGAAAATATCAGTTTAAATAATTCAGGTATGAGGGGATTTCAAGAAAGAAAAATTAGCTAATATAGTAGCTGAGTGAGTGTTTATGAAGGCAGAAGACCCCCCAGAGAGATGAAAGATATTTCGCATTTCAGATGCCTGATGTGAGATCAAAAGAAGAAAATCTAGATATTAAGCAAATAAATAAATCCTGTCTTTGGTCTCCTCCAAGAAAAGGAGGAGAAACTGACATTGCGGTCAGCTTATTACCAAAATAATGGAAATATATCATGAAAAATCTAAAACAAAACGATTTCCAAATTCTAATCACAGGCCCAATTATTTCAAATGTTTTATACTCTGAAGTTGCTATATAACAATGTCAGTGGCTCCACAAAAGGACAAAAAATGCCAGTGGATGCTGGCTGTCACAGATCCTGAACCAGAGACAGACACCACCCCCTCCCCAAACCAGGCTTTTCTCCTGACTTCCCCGTTCTGATGGAAGAGGCCCAGATCTCGAACTCAGGAGTCAGCTTTTCCAAGTCATGCGGTTGTCTTAGGGTCCTCGTCCTTGTCCTTCTCCCATGCAGTCAATGGCCAAGTTACACAGACTCTCATTCTGAAAAGTCTCTCCCTCTGTGTTCTGTCTTCACGTACAATTTCTTCATTTGGTCCTGACTCATTATTATTATTGTGGTGGTGGTTGTTATTTTGAGGGCTAAATTTTTTTTCTTCGTGGTTGCTTGGAGCGGTAGGTCATGACCAGGGTGAAGGGTATAGAACTGGAAGCTAGATTTCTCCAACTATCTTGTTGTATAGATTTGATTTTGGAATAATGTAAATAGTTTACATGATCATAAAACCAATGACATTGAAAAACAAAGCCAAGATTCAAAAGCAAAATGAACCACACGGATCAAAGTAGGGATCAGTTTGATGACATAACCACACAGAAGGGAACTGTTTCAAAAAGATTTAACACATAGTAATCTGACCGCCTTTGATCCATTCTGGGCTATGTTTCTGCAGTAGCCCACTCCCAGCTCCCCGCTCTAAATCGTCCCCCATCACTGCCTGATTACTTTTTTTGAAAGCAAACTCCCAGCTGGGCTAGAACGAGGGTGAAGCAGGTGGAGGGCTCACCCTGGGTACACATTTTCAGGGGGCCACGAAACATCAGTAATCAAGATAAATATCATGATGCAACATTTCAAATCAAAATTAATGATGAACAAAATGATGAACAAAATATAAAAATTTTAAATAAAGACTAGGATCCAACCCTGTATTTGTACAACTCTGCCTCACTTGTCTTACCTTAATCCTACCCCTCGTTTCAATTAAACTGTACCAAAAAAAAAAAAAAAAAAGCAAAGAAGGGACTGGGGGTTGTAGTTTGCTCATTTTATTTTTTTTAAATATCACATTATAATATTATTGATCTTGGGGCGCCTGGGTGGCTCAGTCAGTTAAGAGTCTGCCTTCAGCTCAGGTCATGATCCCAGGGTCTTGGGATCAAGACCCATGTCTGGCTCCCTGCTCAGTGGGGAGCCTGCTTTTCCCTCTCCCTCTGCTGCTCCCCCTGCTTGTAGCTCTCTCTCTCTCTCCTCTCTCTCTCTGACAAGTAAATAAATAAAATCTTAAAATAAAATTTAATATTATTGACCTTGATTACTGGGTTTTTAAAATCTTGTGCCCAAGATGGTTCATTGGCCTCACCCTAGCCCCACCCTGCCCGGTGGTTCATCAAATCAAGCGTAAATTCCTCATCCTGGCGTTTCAAGATTACAGGAGAGCTGGTACAGTTCAGTGATTAACCTATGGGCTTTGAGCTAGCTAGTCTTAGGTACAAATCTTGGCTCGGCTGTTCACCAGCTGTGGCAAACTTGGGCAAACGAATTTACCTTTTGGCTTCTCGGTTTCATCGTCTATAAATGAGGATTAAATACCATTTATGGAAGACCTCCTCCTATTTTTCTAATCTTACCAGTCCATTCTTGCAAAAATGTATGGCTCTATAAAGTGTTTCATATATATGTTCTTACATATATATATATTTTTTTAAAGATTCTATTTATTTGTGAAAGAGTGGGGGGGGAGCAGAGGAACAAGCAGACTTCCTGCTGAGCTAGGAGCCTGCACAGGGTCTCAATATCAGGACCCTGAGATCATGAGCTGAGTCAGAGTCAGATGCTTAACCGACTGAGCCCCCCAGGCGCATCTACATGCTCTCATTTAAGCCCAATAATAACCTTGTCAGGGAGATAGGATGCAGCTTCCTCCAGCCCGAATCTCCTTCTCCCTCGACTCCACAAGTTAAAATGAGAGCCAACTTGCAAAGCCAGTCTCAAAACCACCACTTGTTTGAAGGCTTTCCTAAGTTCCCCACGAACTGAGGGCCTACTGGTAGCAGTATTCAGGTTTCCATGGTGAACATGAGAGGTGGGTCCCATCCTTATGGAGCTGGAATCTAATGGCCAAAATAGTGTGATTAGATGTTTCTATCTCCTTTTACAAAATACTCAATCCTGACCCAATGCATATACTAGGACTCCTAAGGACATTCAGAAGGAATAAATCTTCAAAAAACATTCCAAAGGGAAGGAAGTGGACTGTTTTTATATCATGTATTAATGGGGGTATAACTTCAGAAAATCTTGACTTGAGATTTTGGAGTATATTACAGCAACGAAATGTAGCATTAGGTAATCCACAATACTGTGCTATTAGACTTGCATGCACACATGCTTGTGCATACATTTAATTTAATCTGCAAGACTTAATTCAATGTCTGGTTTCACCTACTAACATCCTGTGAGTCGGGGCTTAAAATCAAAACAGAAATGACAACAGCTAGCATGTATTAGGCACTTGCCATATGCCAAGACCTTTATGACTATTATCTTGTTTATGCTCATAGTAATCTACGAGGCTAACATTTCTTTATTTTTTTATTTTAGCTCCATTTTGTAGGTGAATAAACTGAGACTTAGTAACAAAGCCAGCTTCATTGCAATGAAGTAACTTACCAAGAGTCCTGGTAGACCTGGGGTTTGAAGCCCAAGTCTGGCTTTTAAACCTATGTTCTTGATACCACCCAGGGCATTTTTCTCCCGTGGTCCCTCCATCTAGCGTGCATTGACTCTCGGTTACCATACCCGGGTCATTCAACGTGCAGTAATGCAGTCATTTCTAACACAGATTCTCCCAAAGTGTGCAGTGAAAACATGACACACACCTCATGACAAGGTGAACGGCCATCAATCAGATGGGAAGGGGTTGACGGGGTCAGAACGGTTTTGTTTGGAGTTGGTGCGATCTTGCACACATCACTGAAGGCCTTGTCGGGGTCTGACTGGCCTGACTGGGGGAGCTGTCATTGACTTGCCCAGCTGCCGAGTTCTTTCATTAAGTCTTAAGGAGCTGAGAAATCAGCGAAATTACTGATAAATATATAAGAGGGCAGGAGGACATTTTTGCTGTTATTTTTAAAATGTTATATTGAGTTCACACAGAGGAATATTTTATTTATGAATTTAATATAAATGCCATGAAATATATGCAAAAATACAGGGAACCTGTGAACAGAACATTAACACTACTCAAGTTCCACATGGTTTAATTTTACCAATATCCCCCTGGGTTCCTGGGAAGAATTTCAGCATAACATAATTATTTTCCGTTCAGAAAGATATTGACTGAGCTTCTACTGCGTGCCAGGCACGGAATCTTTGAGAGCGAATAAGACATCTTCCTGCCCTCTTCTTTCTCTAGCTTTACATAATATGGTCCTTATTAACCTTTCTAAAATGATTGAAAATCTATATGTAATTCTATATTTTAATAATTCCTCAAACAAAAGTCAAGTAAAATGATTCTCTAAATAGTCTTATGTACCAGGTTTTATTATAGAAGAGAGAATTTGGGGGCCTATAGGCTTTCCTAACTGAGCATGGAACAAATTCCTGATAGGCTGAGAGTCAGCCTCAGAATCCTTCTCAACCCAGCACTCCACGTAGTCACTAGTAGACTTGGCATGTGAGCTGCCACCTCTCTTTTAAAGTTTTTCACTAAAAATGGGGTGCCTGGGGTGGCTCAGTCCGTCAACTGTCTGCCTTCAGCTCAGGTCATGATCTCAGGGTCCTGGGACTGGGCCCTAGGTCAGCCTCCCTGCTCAGTGGGGAGTCTGCTTCTCCCTCTCCCTCGGCGCCCCACTTGTGCTCTGTCTCTCTCAAATAAATAAATAAAATCTTAAAAAAAATACAGTTTTTCACTAACAAAAATAAATAAATAAAAATAAAGTTTTTCACTAAATATGTGAAATGCTATCCACTCAGAGTGGTTACTATTGAGGCGATACTAACATTCAACATTCATTCCACAAAGATTTACTGAGGAATATAATAGGTAATGTTATGGAGTACTGGCAACGGGCCAGGCACCGTGCCAAGTGCTCTTCTTGCATAACTGTTTAATTCTCATAAAAACCCCATGAAGGGGCGCCTGGGTGGCTCAGTTGGCTAAGCCTCCGACTCTTGGTTTCAGCTCAGGTCATGATCTCATGGTTCTGTGATCCAGCCCCAAGTCGAGTCTGCAGTTGGGCTCCGTGCTCAACGGGGAGTCTGCCTCTCTGCCTCTCTCGCCCTCTGCCCCCCTTGCCCTCTGCCCCCCCCGCCCACTTGTGTGTGCTCTCTCTCTCTCTCTCAAATGAATAAATAAATCTTTTTAAAAAACCCATGAAGATGTTATCAACCACTGTAGTACACAGTTACAGATTAGTTTTTTTTCTGTCTTGCTCAGGACCCACAGTCCCTTCATCTGCAAATAGCAGCTCAATTTTTCTTCCAAGAATTGTCCAACAACTATCTCAGTCTATGTAGTTGGGTGAGGTTGATTCCATGCTCAATGCCAGCACTAGGGACATGACTCAAACCTTCCTGATGAAAATATACACCTTCTTGGCCACAGCAATTATTTAAAGTTGGGCTGGGACCCCACCTGAACCAACAAAGGCAAAGAGAGCCACTCTGGGGCTTTTGCTGGGACTCTTGGCAAGGAGACATTTCTTCCACTGGGTTTGTTGAAGCTATTTATATGGACACTGGAAATGAGCTGTTGTGGCCATGTTGCCCCTTCCTGGAGAGATCCTGGCTGAGAATGTGATCAACATGTGGGAAAGCAGAACTCAGAAATGGGGAACCAATTCCCATGCCAGAGTTTGAGAACTTCAAACTGGCCACATCTGAGAGGAGCTCCTTAGCTTTCTGCCTCTGCCCCTGCAGTTCTGCAGTTGTGGTAGCTAGTGAATTGGAGTGTGTGTGTGTGTGTGTGTGTGTGTGTGTGAGAGAGAGAGAGAGAGAGAGAGAGAGATTAAACTAGTTTGGTTTTGGTTTTCTATGTCTTACCACCAAAAGACTAACACAACCCCATTTTATACATGACAACATTTAAACTTACGGAAGGTAAGCAATTGGTCCAAGTTCAGATAACTAGGTAGTGGTGAAGCAGGCTTAGACTTCAAAATTGGTACTTTCAACCATTAGGCTATTCTCTTCAGGACCTGTGATGGAATTTTCTTTCAGTACTCAAGATTGAAGAGTAAGGCGTTGAAACTGCAGTGTTGGTATGAAACGTGACAGAGCTTGTGTGAGCTGTGAGGACTAATTTCCAGGCAGCTGAGGTGGAAGATTTTAGCTACAACATTCAAAATCGACCGTAGTGAAAGGAATGGGGGCCAGGAAGGGGCTAGTGCCTGAGGATCAGGGTCTGGACAAAGGGCTTTGTCATGCTAAAGGCTAGGGACGTAGGTATCTCCCTCTTTGATGGGGGAGGAATCTGCTTATGTTTGTGGCTTTTGGGTCAGAGCTAATTTATAGACTGTCAAAGAAGAAATTCTTTTCTAGGTCTCAGAGCATGTGGAAAGCACACCAGAAGATTATTTTATTATTTTAAGAGTTCTTGATAACTCAGGAGCTATCTTTTTTCCTTTTCTTTTTTTTTTTTAGGAGAGAGAGAAAGAGAGAGCGACAGCAAGCGGGGGTAGGGAGGGCAGAGGGAGAAGGAGAGAGAACATCTTAAGCAGGCTCCATGCCCTGAGATCATGATGTGAGCCGAAACCGAGAGTCTGGGGCTTAACCTACTAGGCACACAGATGCCCCATAGGAACTATCTTTTAGAAAATCCCATAGGGCCAAAATTAAAGGACATTATCTGACATTCTCTAATAAATTTTGTTTAGTCCTTAAGGTAACAAAATAGAACCTCAACCTTACGTAAATCTTTGATAGTTCTTATAATTCCCCCAAATAAGTATTAGATAGCTTATAGAGTCTATGTATCTTTTCAAATCCAAAAACTTTTATTTTCATTTGAGAAGATTTTATTTATTTATTTGACAGAGAGAGCAAGCGAGGAAGCACAAGCAGGGGGAGCTGCAGGGGTAGAAGGAGAAGCAGACTCCCCACTGAGCAGGGAGCCAAATGCGGGGCTCCATCCCAGGACCCTGGGATCATGACCTGAGCCGAAGGCAGACGCTTAACCAACTGAGCTACCCAGGCGCCCCCCAAAAACTTTTAAATGCATCAAAACATATTTAACTCCTAGTGGACCTAGCTGAAAACTGCTCAATTAATCCTTATGAAAATTTGGTTGTTACCAAAGTGAAAAATAAAATTCTCTAACCCAGCCCTCAAAGAACTTAAATCATATTCAACATATGTAGACTTAGTAGGTTTGCAAGTACTCATTGCCTCATTTCTAGAAAAAAAAAATGTTCATTTGATAATTTAAATCTTCCTTCAAACAAATTTCTCAGTATCTCCATGTTTTTGAATGCTTTCTAAAATTACTTGAATTAATTTTCTTTTTTTTTTCTAGATAGGATATATGAAAAAATCTATAAGGAAGTTGGGAAGAAGTATCCAATGTAGAACATATTCTCTGACATTTTTTTTCTGCTGAGAATTGACTGGAAGATAAAGCATGCCTGGAGGCAGAGGGTTGGATTCGATGACTTCTTGAAGTCCTTGGCAACTAGGTATGTCTCGGATCATGATTATGATTATGCTTATTTATTAACATTTATACTGGGCCATTTTAGTTGATTAGCACAATGCAATTACTAAAAACCTGCAGTTAAAAGTTCTGGGAAATGTCTGCAATGCTAGGAAGGGCTAGATATGATATCATTTCTGATTTTCAATGATTTAATTAAAATAAACAAGCATATTACCTCCATGTTACAACAGTCTCTTAGCATAGTTTCCAACACGATGAAGAACTCAGTCTAATTGCTTAAAGTGGGGGCAAGAATAGTTGGTTAACAATCTCAAGTTTTTTGCTTAATTACACATAGACCCCTTCTCTAGCCATACACCAAGAAAGAAATACCCTTTTAAAGTGAAGGGCCATGGAAGACCTGAACATGACAGCCAGTTTGCTCTCTTTCTGTCTCCAATGGGTCTAGTCTTGCGGCTGTAGCTTCCCTCCGGTCAGGGCCAAACTTCAGTGGGGGCTGAAGGGGTGGCAGCCATGAAGTGGGACGGACCAGAACAGGAGACCCTTAACCAGATAAAGACCTTCTGTGTGTTTTGAAATGCTGCCCTTAGAGAGTGATCCTTCAGAGGAAGACTTTATTTTTTATTAAAATGCAAATTACTCTAAAAATGTGAACCTGTTACGTATTATCACCTACAAATGAATGAATATAGATTAATTTTACGCATCATTTCTTTAGAGCAGTGGTTCTCAAAGTATGGTCTGGAGACCCCTGGACATCCCCAACATTCATTTGAGGAGCCTGTAAGGTCAAAACTATTCTCATAATAATATGAATACATTGTTGACCTTGTTCATTCATTCTCTCTCAAGCGTACAGTGACCTTTTCTAGCGGTTACACGATATGTGATTACAGCAATTTGTAGGCAGAAGCAGGATATGAGACTCTTGGTGTCTTCTATTAAGCCAGATATTTAAAGAAACTGTGGTGAGCATTTTGTAATATATATAATCGGGTTTTTTAAAGATTTCATTTTTAAGTCCCCATTTTAAGTCCCCCATTTTTAAGCCCCCACCTAACATGGGGCTCAAACTCACAACCCCGAGACCAAGAGTTGTGTGCTCCACCAACCAAGCTAACCAGGTGCCCCTGTGATGTATATAGTTGTTGAATCACTATGGTGTACACCCAAAACTAATGTAATTTTGTAAGTCAACTATACCTCAATTAATAAATATTTTAGAAAGGAAAAGAAATGCAAGTTAAAAATAAGAAAGAAATTTGCAAAAATATAAAGCAATGACACTCTTGTACTAATTTTTTGTGTGGGAAAATACTTCCTCAAAAATATTTTGTTGTGTAAACATTTAATGGATTTTTATTATTTTTAAATAAAGTAATAAGTACAAATTGTATGTGTTTTTCTCAGTTTTAATCTCTAATATGGCAACTATCAATAGGTAAAACCCCATAAGCAAAAGCCCTTCGAAGTCCTGAATAATTTTTAAGAGTGTAAAGCAATCACGACAAATATTTGCTGCAGAGAATGTCACAGTAAGAAGGGGCCTTAAAAAGTGTTAAGTCCTCTCACATCATGTACAGGTTGAAAACCAATCCCTCAAAGAGTTAGGGCAACTTACCTCATATTCTGGTGACCTATCGCTGTGCTAAAAACCACCTCAAAACTCAGCAGCTGCAAATATGACAATCATTTATTTTTCTCTCGAATGTGAAATTTGGACTTGCCTTGGAGGGGATGACATCTTTGATGGCTAGGGCTTCAGCTGGAGTGACTTGAAGATCTGAGTGCTGGGACAGCTGTGATTTGCTGGGCATCTCTCTCTCTCATCTCGTCTTCCCTAGTGGCCACGCGGCCTTCCTTACAGAATGAGCATTCCAGGAAGCTGGGGTGAAAACAGCAAGGCTTCCCGTGACCTATGCTTGGAAGTCCCACAGAATCTACCACATTCTATAGTGAAGGAAGTCACTGAGAGCGGCTCAAATGCCAGGGGAGGAGAAGTTAGACTCCATCTCTTGCTGCAAAGAACAAGGAATTTGAGGCCATCTTTAATCTACTACCCCTGAGGTCCTGGAATTAGCATTAAAAATACTGAAACTAGGGGGGCCTGGCTGGCTGAGTCAGTTAAGCGGTTAGGTGGCTGCCTTCTGCTGGGGTGCCTGATCTTGGGACCCTGGGAGCCTGGAATCGCCCTGTGCTGGGCTCCCTGTTCAATGGGGAGTCCGCTTCCCCTCCCCCTTTGTGCTTCCCCCATGCTCCTGTGTGTGCGCACTGTCTCTCTCTCTCTCAAATAGATAAATAAAATCTTAAAAAAAAAAAAACCCACCAAACCTGAAACTAGAATCTATCTTTCCTGAGTCTTGGTGGAGTACGACGCCTTTGACAGAGGTACCTGGACCACTGAAAAGAAAAGATGAAAGTGTGGGGCACTGTGGGGGGTCATGTTCATTGGAAGAACACCTTGGGGTGGGCCCTAAGCAGCCCTGTGAGTAGCATGAGGATTTGGGAGCCTGAAAGGAGGCTGCTAAGGAGGTCCGGGGTCATGGACTCTCTGTGCGGAAGAGAACCTAAATCTTTCTTGAGATGCCCCTCCTCAAACCTCTGTCTTTAGGATGGTAAGTTTGATCCACGGGGCAAGCTACTCGCCTCTGGGAAGCTCTCTTACAATGTTCTTCCATACAGTGGGAATCTGTTTCCCTCTAACTTCTACCCAATGATCCCAGGTGGAGGCTTACATTGCCTTAGGGTAATAGCGCAAAGACTTCTAAATGGCAGCTCTATAGCTATTATGACTATCGCAATCCCTCTGAATTCCTTGATTCTAAGTTTCTGACTTTTTCATTATTGTTATTTAAAATTCCTCTACCAATTAGGTCACTCTCCTATAAACCACCCCACTTTGCCAATTGCTCTTGCAAAGTATTCTTTGAAATGGGTTCTGAGCATCTCACCATTGATGAGCACCCCCATTACATTCTGGTCATTCTGCTGTTATCCATGCCCCCGAATAATACATCGTGCAAAATTGAGCTCCTAAATCTTTTCCGTGTGCAATCTACTAACCATGCTTCTCCTGTGTGTGTGTGTGTGTGTGCACTTGTGTGCTCAACTGCTTGTTTCACCCAGCTGTGGAAATTTACATTCATCCCTAGAAATTTTATCTCAATAGGTCCAACCTGCCAATATCTCTTTGAATCCAGACCCTGTCACTAAAGACTACTCATTAACCCACCTCACTCCAGATAATCTGCAAATTTGTTAAGTATTTGTTCTATACTTGTATCTAAATCATTGGGAAAAAATGTTGACCTGGACGGAGCCCTGTGTCACTCCACTAGAGACCATTCTCTATGCCGATATCCATCTACTAATCAGCATCCTTTGGGTTCATTTATTCACCTAACTGTTGCTAATTCATCTAATAGTCCTATCGTTTAGTTCATATTTCTCCATCTTGTCCATAATGATATCATGATAGGCCTGGACAGATGCCCTGCTGAAGTCCAGATACATTATGTTGACTGCGGTTGGCTGCTCTCGGAATCCACTAGCCCTGTCACAGGAAATGAAGCAAATCTGACTCTTCTTCAATCATACCTTGCACTTTGGTAATTCTGAGGGCTTCACTCAGGTTATTTCTCTGCTCGGAACTTTCTCCAAGCCATCTTGCCTGCATGACTATTTCTACTGCTCAGATGTCACCTCACTGAAGCTTTATTCCTTGACTCCAGGCATAATTATTTCATGCCTGGTTCATTTCCCCAAAGCTCTTTATACATAATACCATGTCCCAGTTGTTCGTTTATGCTCAGTCTCCTCTCCCTCATCTAGAATGAGCCATGTCTTATTTAATAAATGTATGATGACTTTAATTCAACTAGACCCTGGTGCCTAGTGACCATTGCTTCCTTTCCAAAAAACTCATAAATCACTCATTCCAAAATCCAATCTAGGGCCCACAATGTGGTCTCTAAATATCAATTCCCACTAAAAAGGACCAGGGCTCCTTGGAGAAATGCCCGATACCAGGTCTAGGCAAAGAGTTTAAAAAATGAGCCTGGGACATCTTGTCATACTGGCCAGCAAAGAAGCCATCAAAGACCACTAGGGTCCTGTCAAAAGAACAGAGAAGCAAGTTGAGGAGGCTTCCACGGGTCAAAGTGTAATTTGAACACAAATAAGAATAAACACTGCAATGAAAGAAAATACATAAAACATATTTAGACCTATAAGTTCATAATGCTGGGAAAGAAACCAAACAAACCCAAATCCCCCAAACAAAACAGAAAACAGAAAGCTCCACTGATGGTCTTTGAAGGACACTAAGGAAGAAACTCATTATTCTGAAAACTGGTAAATAAAGGGAACGAATTCAGTATTTATCTTGACTTGCCAAACCTGACTATACCAACCATATCTTAGGTACCTGATGATTGATACACGAAGTTTTTTTTTTTTTCTCTTTACAGGAGTATTCTAGCTAATAAATTAACAAAAAAAAAAGATAGAATATTACCATTTTCACCCCTTTATATGAATGGAAATCTTATAATTGAGGCAACACATTAATCAATGGCTCCTAAAATCATTAGGGTAACAAGATCATGGGGAACTTTATAATGGATGATTCCAGATGATAACACCGCAGCCCCACAGGTCAAACCTGACATCATCAAACCATAGACAACCAGCCTCCTGCTCTGTGCAATAGGAAGTAGACAGCACCACCCATGAGTATCCTTGCTAAAGTCAACCCTGAGTCTGAAGAAGCCTTGAAATCTCACTCCCAGTTCACAGGAAATAATACGGGTTAGGATTAGCCAAAACCATGGGGGGCCATCAGCCAAATCCAGAACATGTGCCGTTCTACAGTACATCAGAGCCATTTTCCTCTAACATAAATTGTAAGTGGGTGCCTGGGTGGCTCAGTCGGCTAAGGGTCTGACTTTGGCTCAGGTCATGATGCCAGGGTCCTGGGATCTGAGCCCCACATCAGGCTGAGTGGAGAGTCTTCTTCTCCCTCTCCCTCTGCCCCTCCCCCCATCGTGTTCTCTCTCTCTCTCTCTCTCTTTTTCTAGCTCAAATAAATAAAATGAAATCTTAAAAAAAATAAATTGTAAGGAGGGAAAAAGCGGGGTGGGACGTCTAGATCAAAAGAAACTCATGAGACACAAAACCCAAATGCAGGGTGTGAACCTTGTTTGAATTCTGACTCAAACCAAATAAATAAAACATTTATGAGACAATTAGGGAAAATAGATCCCCGGATATGTGAAGATATTAAGAAATTATTGTTGGTGTGATGATGGCAGTGTGGTTATGTATTTTTAGAAGAGTCCTTATCTTTTAGAGATAATATGAAAATACTTAAGAAGGAAATGATGTCTTAACTCTACCTCAAAACAATCTAGTCAGGGCATGGGGGGAACCAGACTGGGGGGTGGCCACTGAGTCGATAATTGTTGTTTCTAGATGAGAAGTACACAATGTTTCTTTTTTTTTTTTTTTAATTCTGTTCTCTTTCCTTTGTGTATGAAGGACATTCCCCATCACAATTTTAAAATCTAATCTAGAATTTTCCCTGAAATTGTTGAGTCCAGCAGTCTGTTGCTCTCAGAGCCCCCATTTCCTTCCCTTTCTGAAAATGTGTTTGTTGGAAGAGCAGTTTTTTCCCTCTTTCATCCCTTATGATTCCACAGACCCCATCAAAAACAACGTGGGGATCTGGGCAAGTTCTCTTGGGCACCCAACACAGAGACCTTGCAGAACTCCTTAAGGCGGTGGGAACCTTTCACAAGCACTCTGATCACATGGGGCTCTGGTCCCTGGCGCTCCTGTTTGCACTAACCCTTTCCATTCTGAAGCCCGTTCTCTGTGACAGAAAAGACAGAATTAAAACTGGAGTTTTATTCAGTCTTCTTTATCATTTCCCAACATTAAAAAAAATCAATCCCAAGTGGTAAATTTATCCCTTTAATCATCTAGTTCTTTCTAAACATAAGAAAGAAACCTCTTTGTCATCGTTAGATCTAAAAAATAAATAAATTAAGCTGGACTCTGGCATTTTTGGCTCTATTCTTACTGTCTGTTGTCCTTTAAAATGACCCATTCCTGCTTTCCTTCTTTTGCATACAATTGCTGTTTCCTTTGGGCAACCTCTCCTCTTTCTTAAGAATGTTTGCTCATTTCTTCTTTTTTAAAATTTATTTAAATTTATTTTTATTTTTAAAAATATTTTTATGTATTTATTTGACAGAGAGAGAGAGCACAAGCAGGGGAGAGGCATGCAGAGGGAGAGGGAGAATCAGGCTCCCCGCTGAACAAGGAGCCCGACAACATGGGACTCGATCCCAGGACCCCAGGACTGTGACCTGAGCCGAAGGCAGATGCCCAACTGACTGAGCCACCCAGGTGCCCCAATTTTTGCTCATTTCTAATAGCACAGTAGGAAGAGGGTAAAACTCTTTCACTGGTATCACACAATGTTAGTGAGTATTGGAAAACGGATGCCATCATATTCTGCCCTGCAAATAGAAACTGGTACCACTTTTCTGGAAGGCAATTTTGCAACATGTGTCCAAAATTTTTTTGAAAATGTGTACTCTTTGATCACGGGCTCCACTTTTAGGGAGGCACTCCCAGCAAGTCATGTGGATATGCAGAGATTTAGCTAGAAGAGTTTTTGCATATACTTTAATAATTAGAAGCAAATTCAATGTTCAACAAAACAGAGTTGACTTCATACACTATGGCTTCTCGTGTAATACCATACAGCCATAAAAATACATTAGAATACTTCATAACACGGGAAGATGCTCATGATACGTAATTTAGGGGGAAGAGGAGATCACAAAGCAGTCCATAGAGAATGGTTCCCATTTTAAAAACATTTGTATATCCATATGGAAAAAAAGACTGAAAAGTCATATAAGAAATCCAAGTATAATTCTTTTTTTAAAAGATTTATTTGTTTGAGAGAGAGGGAGAGAGAGGCAGAGGCAGAGGGAGAGAGAATCTCAAGCCCCAACTTGGGCCTCGATCCCATGACCCTGAGATCATGACCTGAGCCAAAACCGAGTCGAGAGTCGGATGCTTCACTGACTGCACTAACCAGGCGCCCCACAAGAATAATGCTTTTTAAGGACTGCATGCCACCACATTTTCTAAAATAGATATTTATTTCTTTGAAATGAGAAAAAAAAAGTAATGAACAATAAAAATAGGAAGAGGGCACCCAGGGCCCCTCTCCGTTGGGTGCCTTCTGCTCTGGCCTGATTATCTCCCAGGAGCAATCACGAACCCCCCGGGAGGGTTTTTGCTGGCCTGTCTCTGTGCACAGAGATGAGGGGACAGAATGAATGACTCCCTCAGTACAAGGCAGTTTCTGCAGATGGTGGGAGGATAGCTGCCCAGCAGCTGGTAAATAAGGAACTTGACCCAAGAGTGCGGGTCTGGCCAAGGCAAGCCCAAGAAACCCACTCTGACCTCAGTGCAGCCTTGGAAGGGCACGGTCTGGCCGCACCCTGGGGTTGTCTGGTGCTTTGTGGCTCACCTCTCAGCGGTTAACGCTGTTCTTTCAAGAGGTTTCCCTGGGGTTTGGGTTAAAGCTGTTGGCCTCTGCTCTGTAATCTCTTGTGTGACTCACTGTGATGTTTTGTCCGTTATTTTTTCCCACTTCCCTCCTAGTAGCCTCCCTGCCTCTTCTTAAAAAATGTCTTGTCCTCCTCCTCCCCACTAAGCCTGATCCCAAATGGTGAAGGTTTATGAATAAGCCAGAGGGTTAAGAGTGGGTTCGTGTTTAGAACCCTCAGCCTCATAATTCTCTTGGCTGTGGTGTAAGATAGGACCTTAAACAAATAGAAGAAAAAGAGGGAGAATGGGGGGAGGGGCAGGGAGGGAGGGAGAAGAGAAATGGTGTGTGTTTAAAACGAAAATTAATATTCTCCATTATATCTAACTGGGAAAATAATACAAACATGCATCACTGTAACCATTTTATCATCTTCTGGCTCCTCAGTCTAGGACACATGGTGCCTGTCCTTGAGTACCGGATTACGTTGGCTTCTAAATTCTGAATCAGCTGAAATTCACATTAAAATGCATGATGTTGCAGTATGTTACCGGCAAACTCCACAAACTTCTGAAATAAAGCAAAATGACATAAACAAACAACAACAGCAAGCTCTTTTGGAAACCCAGAAAGGAAAATATCGTTGGGAGTTTTAGAATTCTCTTGCATTTTTGTATGTATTTCAAGGCTGAGCAGTTTAAGACTGTGAATGACTGTTTCTGACACAACTCTAATTTGGCTCCCTGGGCTGAGTCCATTGCACGAACATTTTCTTGGAATTAATTCTGTGTATCATGGAGGCAACACAAAGGCCTCAAGTACCAGGAACGAGGCATGGTTTCCTTGTAGGTGCAGGAAATGGAGACCTACTAGGTATGATAGGAGTGGCAGAGGGAAGCGCCGCCTAAAATAGCTGCTCCCACTTCTGGAATGCCCTTTAGTTCACCATCATGGCTTCTTCAGTCAGTGATATCTGACTCTTGGCACCTTCATTTGAAAATACTCCCAGAGAACGAAAGTCTAAGACCTTAATGTAAAGAATGGAGAAACAGAGGACAATCACTCTCCTCTTTCCTGTTCACAGTGTTGCACTCTTCCCTGACACCTAAATACCTCCTTTGATTTCCCACTAAACACACTGCCCCTTATGTGCCTTCTTTCATATAGAAATAAACATGGAGGAGATTCCTAAGCCCTGCCCCCAAATAATTAATTAGTTAATTAATTAATTAATTAAGAGAATGTTAGGACTTAAAAGAACCTCACAAATTTATATCCCAATTCCTGAGGCCACTAAGACCTCTCCCCAAACTGAGCAGTGACCGGTCTGATGGCCAGTCTAGTGTGGAGATCGAGACCCTGCAAAATTCAGTGCCCCAGCAAAGCCATGCCGTACTATGGGGGTCCCCACCTTCAATCCAGTGGTTCCCCCTCCCTTCAGAAGCCTGTAGACCTTGGGTTTGCTCCGTCTCAAAAATGAGCTTTCAAGACAATATCTGAACACTTCTGAAGTGCAGATTTCCAGGACATCAGAGGATAGGTATTTAATAAATATGGGTCAGACGAGTGCTACCATCAAGTGCTACCAACGCAGAGAAACATGTTAATGAGGATCACTCCACCTAAGTAACAGAAGTGAAGACCTTGCCCTCAGATATGGGAGAGAGTTTTTGTTCTGAGGTGTCCTGTTGGCTCCCCTGAAATCCCAGCAGTGGGCAGAAGAATTGTGACTCTGCCTGCCCCAAGGCTATACTTCTGTAATATCTCATGAATCCCTTTACCTCTCTTTATCCTAATTGCTATTCTCTTGCTTAGGTATCCATCATTTCTTACCTAGAATAAGCTTCTTCATTGATCTCTTGGCTTCCCCACGTCCTCATTCCCTCCCCTCAAATCCCACTACACTGCATCCATAGTCCCGCAGGACCTGATTCCGGCCATCTCTCCTACCTTCTGCCTCATCACGCCCCTCCTTGTGCGGCCCCCACCCCCTGAATCTCTCCTGCTCTAACAAAAACCTAAATGGAACTATTTATAGATTCCCAAATGCTCTCTGGCTTCGGAGTCACTGATGATCGCTGATTCCCGTGCCTGCAACTTTCTCTTTTCCTACTTTCCCACCATTTTATTTGCTCGCTCCTACTCACTCAGGAGTACCTAGAATAGAGGATGTCACCTCTTTCACGCTCCTTCCCTGACACTCTAAGAAACTACATGTCCATTATGGGTCTACTGGAACCTCTTCTCCACAGTATTCTTATTCCAGAATCAAAGGACAAGGCTGACAAAGGAGCCACCACCTGAGCTCTGTCAGCTGCCATAAAACAGGGCAAAAGAGAGAGGGCAGAGACTTAGACACTAAGTCTGAAGGCTTCTACCCGGAAGTCACGCTTTACACTTCAATGCAGCTTTCATTGCCCAAAGCAAGTCATACGGCCACATCTAACTTGTAGGGGTTAGGGAAGTTAAATCATATGCTGTGCCTAGAAATAGGGAGAACTGGAAATATTTGCTAAGCAGCTCTAGTGACTTACGCATTAAAGCAGATTGAGGCCTGGAAAATCCCCGATGGATTTGGTGATCTTAATGAGAAGTGTTTAATTTGTGTGATGGTGGTTGGAGCCATGTCAGAGGAAGCGATGTCGTGATTGAGAAGTAAAGAAATAGAGCGAGAAGAAAAGACAACTTTTTCAAGATGTTAGACTGTAAAGTAGTGGAGGTGGATAAACGCGGCGGCGGTGGGTGCAGCCAAGGAAGACAACGGTGTTTGTTGGTTATGTAGGAGTTATGAGTGTAGCTCGACCATGTTTATATGACACAGGACACATCCAGATGCGCATGAGTGTTTGAAGATTCTAAAAAGAGGAATTGGGTAAGGTCTGGACTCCAAAGCATGGTGGAAGGAGGGCTTTAGATTAGAATCGGCTTCCCTCCTGGATACAGGAGGAACAACGGAGAAGCAAGTAGGCATAGATGTCAATAGGTTTATAGGTAGGGAAGTAGGAAGTTGAGGGAATCTGATTCAGTGGCTTCTGCTATTGTGAAATTAATTTATATAAAGCTATCATAATCTATTCCACTTGGAGAAATTTAGAAGACCATTACGGGGGGGGGGGGAAGAAGGATGCCTCTTTGTAATACTCGTGGTTTCGAGGATGCTAAGCATATTGCTCCTCTGTCCACACTACCCCAAACCGAGCCCTATTTCAGGCACTGTTTGGGCAGTTTTAACTGCCAAATGCCATCTTCTAAGCACACATGTAAAGCCAGTGAAAACTGGCTCATTCTAAGGAGTTTTAAGGCAGCTACGAATTGGAAGTCTGTTTTTGCCCAAACCCATACCTAAACATACTGGGATATTTATTTATTAACCCCAGAGGCTTTCTCCTCACCCTCTTTCTGTCTTCAACCTGAACATGATTTCTCCATGCATACTATACTCACACAGGTCAGGACACTGCTTAGCTGAGAAGAATAATCTTACCTGATCCTTTTCTTCGCAGCATAAGGAGATGCCTTCAAAGTTTCAGGACGTTGCCACCTTCGGATGTTACTTTTCTAGTTATTCTAGCAGCTGCTGGCCTGGAAGATCATGACGCTCTCTGTAAAGGCTCTTCTGCACCCTGCAACCTCGCTCAGGGCCCACGATTATTTTTTCCCTCCTTTTTCAAATAGTTTTTTTTTCTTTTTTGGTTCAGACAGAAAGCCCTCCCTGCCTAATTTAATTTCGTTTCTCCTTTCTTTGTTACAAGCAGATGTCACTTTTACATCTGTGACTCTGATCAAATGCCCCCTGTCTCCCCACCACCAGCCCAGCAGATGTTACTACCATTAGCCAAACTCCAGCCAAAAAAAAAAAAAAAAAAAAAAAGGTAACAGGCAGCCCCTTCTGCTAATCATGGCACTGGTGGGGGAGACAACAAGAGAAGTAGAACAGGGCTCTTCCAAGACGATGTCCTTAAAAAGATGTATACTGGAGATCTGTATCCCATGAGCTCCACAGAGCATCGCACGTACATATGGGTGTCTCTGAAGTGAATTTAAATACAGAAACACCATCTGTGAGTTAGCCATAAAGTTCCAACCCAAACCCACAAAACTAACCCAGGGCAAGAGCCTTTTAAAGTGACATGACCCTGGACACACAATATTTATATGCAGGAGTAAAGCGTCACATTAACCTTGCATAAATATTGTGTAAAAAGGAAGACAAAACATATAATTAACCTCTATACATACATGTCTTCCAGTAAATTCTTAAAAGAGTAATTTTCTGCCCGATTAGTGTATTTTCTCCCATTTGGTATCTTAGAGCCCGCTCTTTGATTTGTCTACTCTCTTTCTTATGTATCATAAACATGCAATAGGAAAAATAGGGTCCATGCACCATCTAAATTCCACAGTGTTTAATATGCAATTCAAGGAGACTCTACCATCGTCATCATCATCTTCATCATTTTCATCATCATCACCATCATCATACTCGTGTCTAACATTCACTGGATTCTTTCCAGGTGCCAAGCACTGTGCTAATTGCCTTGCACATACGATTGTCAATCAGTTAATAATTGTTAGTCCCACAGTGCCAGGAGGTCAGTTACCAGAAATACAAAGAGTTTCTATTATGAAACATGTGTATTATGGTTGCTAGGCAAATGGAAAATGTGGAAAAAAACTCTAAATGCTAGGAGAAGGTCTCTATCTGTGGATTTTCCTACTTGGGCATGCTGTGGTTGGTTTGCTTGATGTTCTGGGGAAATGGTGTCTCAATAAATTCCAACTAGGTTATTTTCTTAGTGCAGGTGAATGGGAAAGACTGCTGCCTGCAGAGATCTTTTTTGGAGAAACCCAAGGACAAATCTTGCCTTTTAATTCTCTGTTTGAGAGAACGGTTTGTTCTGAGGGGAGCCTTTGGCAGTCAGTGGGCTGGCTGTGCTGGGATCATTTGGATGCAGTATCAAATAAAGCAATCAAAAAGAAAATTCCTCTGAAACTCTCACTGGTATTTAATATTTTATTCATTCCCATGTTATTGTGCTTTGCCTGCGGTGAAACAGTCTCAAAACAGCGTCCTAGGAGTGAGGCGCTAGGAGGCTGACAAGCGTTTTCCCATGAATTGCTACTACAACACAATGGCATTTTGTTTGCTGTTTTGTTTCCTTGTCTTCTAACATTCTTTCTGACTTTCAAGGAAAAAAAGAAGAAGAAAAAGAAACCCTCCTATGAATGGCAAAGAAAAGGAAAGAAAAGTTTCTTTTAAACTTTCAACCTTTTTCATTTGGTACTGGGTAGCATGTAAACATTTTTTTTTCTCGTGGTATATATGCTGGTAGTTTCTTCCCTTTTTGTGTGTGTGTGTGTGCTTTAAATGGCTTTTTTCTTTCTTTCTTTTACCACACAGCGTTGCCTTTCCATTATTGATTCAGAAAATCGGCAGGGAAAAAAAAATCAAGCGTGTACACATATTAAGAAAGGAAGTCAGAGGAAGATGGATCCAACCATCCATCTCTCCATGCGGTCATTTATCTATCAATCCATCTCCGCTACCCACCGCCTCTATTAAAATAAATAGCAGGCACTGTACACTTGCTGGTTGGCTGAAGTTGTGATCTGGACAAAAGGTCTGTTTGGGAAAAGGATGCTAAGCTCTAATTCTATTTGTGCCGGTTGAAAATCAGGAGGGGTTTTTCTACACTTCACTTTTATTAGATTATTTCTTATAGATGGTTTCTTTTTCCCTCCCAGACGCGTGGTGGAGGCTGCTGAAGCAGTTGGTCTATAGTTGGAATAATTAAATTAACCATTTGGTACAACTTTTAGGGGGAGAGCTCGCGTGTAGAAAGCACAACTCTAACAAAACAGGGCGCTGGGGCTGGGGCTCCGGTCTGGCCCAGCCCCGCAAGCCTTTCATCTTCGGAGCAGAAGCAGGACCCCGGGCCACAAAAGACCCGCAGAGGGGACGGCGGGCCAGGGACGGTGGG